>NC_056720.1:604128-616628 GCF_018831695.1 Puntigrus tetrazona
TGTGTGTGTGTGTGTGTGTGTGTGTGTGTGTGTGTCTGTGTGTGTGTGTGTCTGTGTGTGTGTGTGTGTGTGTGTGTGTGTGTGTGTGTGTCTCTGTGTGTGTGTCTGTGTGTGTGTGTGTGTGTGTGTGTGTGCAGGTGTTCCAGTGCTCTAAAGAGAACTCCTTGCGGCACCTGCCCCCGTCCGACACCATCCTGGTGAACCTGTGCATGGCGAACCTGCTGACGTCTCTCTTCCGGACCGTGCCCATCTTCGTGTCAGATCTGGGTCTGGAGGTGTCTCTGTCGCCCGGCTGGTGCCGTGTCTTCATGCTGCTGTGGGTGTGGTGGCGTGCGGTGGGCTGCTGGGTCACGCTGGCCCTCAGCGCCTTCCACTGCGTCACCCTGCGGCGGCAGCACGTCAGCATGGGTGCTCTGGGCCAGCAGCGCGAGCGCCGGCGCGTCTGGGGCGTCCTGGCCGTGGTCTGGGGCGTCAACCTGCTGTTCTCGCTGCCGGCGCTGGTCTTCACGACGCACGTGCGAGGAAACGCCACGGTGGAGCTGATGGTGATCAGCTGCACCACTCGCCCGCTGCTGGGCTGCGTCTGGGAGTTTCCCACCGAGCAGCAGGGCTACGCCTTCGCCTCCACCTCGCTGGCGCTCAACGAGGTCATGCCGCTCGTCCTGATGGTCGCGACCAATTTGGCGACGCTGCACTCGCTGGCCAAACACATCCGGGCGGTCACGGCGGGCGGCGGCGGCGCGGCGGAGCTGGACCGGCACGTGTCCAGCGAGAGGAAGGCGGGTCACGTGATCGCGGCCCTGGTCGCGCTGTTCGTGGGCTGCTGGGTGCTGCAGGTCGCCGCGGTCACGTACTACAACCACAACGGCGGGAAGCACGCGGAGGGACTGCTGACCGTCGCGCATTTCTCCGCGTCGCTCTTCGTGGGCTTCAGTCCGCTGGTGGTGGCGCTCGGACACGGGAAGCTGCGCCGGAAAATTAGCGCCATGATGCAGCGGTGGACGCAGTTGAGCAAACGGCCGCGAGCGGACGACGACGCGCTGAAAGACGCGACTGTCGCGAAAACCGCACAGAGCGGGAAAACGTGACGTACGAAGATCAGATCACGTGTGACTTCTCAGGACTCAGAGATGAATGTTTATTTGAAGTACTGTCACTTTTGGTCAACTGTAGAACTCTTTTTTTGCCACTGAATAAAAAAAATGTCATTTTTTATCTCACAATTCTGATCTTTCTTTTGACTGAATTGGGAGATATAAACTCCATAACAATATCGAGTGGCACTGTTTTCAACATTGATAATAATCAGAAATGTTTGTTGTATATTATTCTGATTTCTGAAGAGCATGTGACGCTGAAGACTGGAGGAATGATGCTGAAATCACAGAAATAATTTTTTTTTAAACATTATTACTACTTAAGAAATGTATTTTCTCTGCTTTAATCGTTTGTATAAATAAATGATAGTTTTATATGATCCACGGTGAATGTGCATTTATTTAAATCTCCAGTCAATTATAAAACACATTATAGGCCAAGGAAAAAAAGTCTGAACAAACGACATTCATTCAGGAGTTTAATCAGTCTAAAAGATACAGATACAGACATGATGTAGTCCGAGACTGTTCTTCAGTCACACAGAATTCAGATTCGACTGGCGATGAATTCAGATTCGACAGCGGAAACCATTTCAGTCTCTGATATATCAGTCGTCTATGTGAACAGAGAGATGATTCGTGACAGGACTGACTTTATAAACGCCCGCAGCTTCCTGTGGCCCACGGCGAGGACGACGGGCGAGAACGCGATGAAGCTCATGTTGGCGAAGCGGGCGACGATGAGCAGGAACTCCGTGGAAGATCCCCGGTTATAGTTGAAGTAGTTGACCGAGATCACGTTGGTTCCCCAAGACGAGATGAAGAGGATGTTCAGAGTCAAAATGACCTGCAAGACAAAGACAAGTTCTGTTAGTAGAGTTTAACCTGCAGAACACAGCCGGGGCTTTTTTGACCCGGAAGACATTTTCTCCATGATCTAAAACACGAAGGGCTGTGAAATCTATGCTTAGGTGAATATTTGACTCGCTTTAGCGGCGCGGCGCTCGGCGGGGATCCGGGTGATGACCGGGGCGTCCTGGCCCTTGCTGCCGGCCGTGCGCGAGTGACCGTGAGCGTACAGCGTCAGCAGCGAGCCCAGGTTCGTGATGTTCATCAGACAGATGGGAATGGATTCGTGGATCACCATGGAGGAGGTGGCGAAGGCCAGGCCGCTGTAGGGCGACGGAAAGTCCCAAATACAGCCCATCAGCGGCCGGGTGGTGCTGCTGACCAGCATCAGCGTCTGCAGGAGAGGTCAGAGGTCAAGTGAGGTCACGCACCAGCTCGGTACACAGCAAGAGTCGGACTGACCTCGGTGGAGTTCTCGTCTCCGTTCTTGGAGAAGATGAACGCTGGGATGGCGTAGATGAAGTTGAGGCTCCAGACGAGGGCGAAGCCGAGGATGAGGGTGAGTGGGGGCCCCCGGGGGCCGTGCAGGGCGATGACGGGCGGAGCCACCGGCCGCAGCGTCTGGAAGTGAAACGCGCTGAGAAAGAACGTCGACCAAACGTTCGCAGAGCGCAGCCAAACCCAGATTCCCATCATGAGGTGACACATATTTCTATTGAGGAAAATCTGCCGGGAAACACACTAGTTAGTGTTTGACAGACGGCAGGAAATACAGACACATCCAAAGACTTTGCGAATAAAGCGCCATTTGCATCTGACAAGTCAAAAAGAAATTAAATATCACTGAGAAAAGCAGAAGAAGTCACTGAATATAATCATTTTCATATATGATCAATTAATGCAGTCACTGCTTGGAAACACAGTCGATTAAAATAATAATAGAGAAATATTTATGGTTGAATTTATTCAGCAAGTGTACTTCAATCATAGTTTACATGCATTTTTTCTTTATTGGATAAAAAGTCATCCTACTTAATTGTGCGTATGCATTTTTATGTGCTTTTTTGGAATTTTTGCACACTTCCATCCAGCTTTTATTTCCAGCGATATTCCAAAATGCACATAAAATAAAATAATTAAAATAAATGGAATTATAGCTGTGTTTCAGCATTTCAGACCCAACTAGCTTCAGTCTGTCAAGTGTTCAGATTGTAATATTTCTATCTGATAAACTACTCTGGATTTAAAGTCAAACTGGCTTTTAGTTGGTTTTGAATGTTCTGAACAATCAGTAGCTCAGTAAATTACTTAGTCAATCTCTGAAGAATGAGTCAACAGAACCATTATTTTTTAGAGGTGGTCCTCAAGATGAGAGGTGATGGGGTTCTTCTACTGTTTAAACCTTCACAAAACTGGACCAAAAAGACTCCAGGTTGGGTTTACACTATAGAGACTGGACCCTGATCACATCAAACCACAAGAACCATCGACACCATGCACCAACCACAAACAAGTATGTTTTAGCATCAAACCCAATCTAAGTGTTTAAAATGGTGAAGCCGGTTTCTATTCAATGACACTTGTTTTGAAGTCAAACTGGTTTTCAGTTAGTTTTGAATGTTCTGAACAATTAATAACTTTAGCAATAAATCAATCCCAACTTTAGCTACAAATCCCAGCTAGAACCCAATTGATCTCTGAAGAATGAATCCATAGAGCCATCAAACGGTCAAACGTGAGCTGATGTTACCCTCAGCAGCTCAAACCTTCACGAAACTGGACCAAAAAGACACCAGTTTGGGTTTACTCTCATTTCAGTGGATTGGCTGTCGAGCCCATTCACTAATAACTATTAATCCAAACAAACGTCCATCCACGCGGTCATAGCATCGTACCTCCACTCCGAGATCGGACACCATCACGAGCGTGTTTCGAACCAAGGACACCATCAGGTTGGAGAAAGCCATGTTGACCAGAATCACGTCAGAGCTTCGGACGACGCCGGCCTCGCGCAGAAGGCTTTCTCCGACCACGCAGATGACCGTGGTGTTCCCCACGTTCCCCAGCAGAACCAGAATGATGTAGAGAGCGAAGTAAAACGGAGACGAAGAGATCTGCTGACTGATGCTCGAGGGCTTTCTTTGAGGGGACATGCTTCTTCAAATCCTTCAAACGTCTGCAGACTTCAATCATGAATAGAGCTTCTCTCAGAAGGTCTCAGAGATGTTGTCCTTTCTCCATCCCAGCACCTCCCTCTCCGCCCACCGCCCGCGAGCCTCTTTTATGGGCCGTGGTTACCAGACAAATATCAAGCCAATGGTCCTGCTGTCACAGGAGAAGACGCCGTGAATGGCAGCTGAGATTCCACCAGAGATATCAATGTTTTGGGATACACGAGCTGAACTTGCATCTTTGCACTCGAGGGAGTAAATATCCCCACCTGGTTAATTAAACTTGTGCTAGTTAGCAGTCTAATTCATTAGTAAGCCCACCACAATCCCACAGAGTGTGGGTCCAAAAACTCCTGGAGTCATGGTTTTAACAACAATGTGCATGGTCTGGATTGGTCTTTAGTTCTTTGTATTTTTGATTAGACACGTACAACTACTGATTCTGGTCCAGTGTGTAAGTACATCCTCTAAACTATACTCTATTTAGATGCAGAGTAGTTTCCACCAACCTGATGACCTGGTTAATATCTGTTTGTGTGACAGTGACGGAGATGACCTCTGACCTCTGAAAGAAAGACATCACATTAAACACTGCTTCAATCATTTATCATTAGATTGTAAGAGTTTTGAGTATGACCTTTTTTATTAATTCAAACCATTCAAATCAGTTTATCTGAACAACTGGCCAGGGTTTTGCCAACGAATCATAGTTTAAACATGGAAGTTTTGGAATTCACCAAAAAAAACATGGTCTAATTTTATAAAATGGGCTATATAATACTATAATAAAATCATGGCTAAATTGGATTTTTGGAAAATGGGGAGATTTTATATAAACCAATTTTTGGTTCCCAGAACATTACTTTGGATGTATGTTGGTTTTTTGTTAGCCAGGAAAGTTTTCCTAACGTTCCCAGAACATTAGTTTTTGCTTCTCAAAATGCACATTTTTAGTTTGCAGAAAGTTATTTCAGAACGGTGATCTAATGATAGGTCTCCACAAAAAACGTGCAAAGGTCTGCTGTTTAATCTGGCAAAAAAAGCAAATAGACGGGTGTGTTTCAAACACTTTCTGAGTGAAAAAATATTCTTCTATATATGTAAAGTGTAGATGTTGTATATTGTGATATTGCGTTCTAATGTGAGAGATAGCAAATATAAACCGTCGGATTCAGAGTGATGAGGTAAACACGACAAATAGCGTGACATTTTGACTGAAATTATGGACCGAAAAACTTAAATTTTTTAAATTTTGACTGAAAATTTAGTAAGGCTTAAAACAGAATATCTTCCCTGCAAGTCTTAATGTATGCTGGGGGGCACTTCATTTAGACATTTAAATATGAACTCAAACTCAACAGGAGATCTGAATGGGATTTTCACTCTTCCTCTCAGTTAAATGAATCCTGGTGTGTGTGTGTGTGTGTGTGTGTGTGTGTGTGTGTGTGTGTGTGTGTGTGTGTGTGTGTGTGATGTTTAATGGTCACTAGGTGGCGCTAGAAACACATCAGACCCTCACAGCTGTGAGCAGAAATAAACACACACACACACCTGATGCAGAACACAACGAACAAGAACTGAACTTCTTACGTGTTTCATTTAGTATAGCGCTGTTTAGCATCATTTTTAAGACTTGCTAATATTTACGTCTGTACAGTAAAACAATGTAAGAGTAAAGAAACAGAGTTTTACCTTGTGTTGAAGACGTTCTCCTGACGTGACACATCTGCATCGCTCCCATTATAACCCATGAAGCGGCCCACACTGAACACCCTTCACTGATTAGAACAGAAGCCATCCAGTGCATGCCTGCATTCGTCCGAAGACAACGGCCCTACAGACGGCAAGTAAGAATAAACACATTACTACTTTTTTCAGTCTCTACTGCAGTAATAATTTGAGAGAAACATGAGAGAGCGCAAACCTTCAGTTCAGGACAGATAAAACGATTCTTCAGGTTTTATTATCACTGATGCTGATTCCCGTTGATGGAGATATGATCTGATAGGTGTTCTTTACTTCTACTTCCTTTCATTTTATGAATCCTGTTTGGTCTGAAAGACGCCTGATAAACATCTGGAGAGCGTCTGCTTTAAGACGTCTTTCACATGAGTTTTACATATATTCCATAAACCATAAACATCTTAGAGACGTCTAATGGACATCTGATAGGAGACGTCCAGCAGACGTGAACAAAAAATGTCCAAATACAATGTCAAATAGACGTCTCTGTGATGAACACGTTACAAGTTACAAATCATACACCCCTTAAAGACACCTATTTTTCATCTGACTGGAAACATCCTATAGATGTCTTAGAGATGTCTCCATGAGGGACTGCTTTTTGAAAGGCACCCAATCCTCTTGAGTAAATACATACTGCTTTATTAAAAATAAATAAAGTGACAGACAGAAACACACTTTCTTGATGCGTCTGATATCCTCAGCTCCGTACAGAGCGAGAGTAAGAGGTCACAGTCAGAGGATTCTCGACAGGATGGACGTCATGAACGCCCGGAGCTTCCTGTGGCCCACGGCGAGGACGACGGGCGACAGCGCGATGAAGGTGATGTTGGCGATGCGAGCGACGATCAGCACGAACTCCGTGGACGAGCTGGAGGATCCGCGGTTGTAGTTGAAGTAGTTGATGGAGATGACGCTGGCGCCCCAGGACGAGATGAAGAGGACGTTCAGAGCCAGAATCACCTGAGAAGACACACACAGAGCTGTTCTGACCTCACACCGATTCCCGCTTCTGTCGCTCGCTGGAGAAGCCGGACATGAAGAGACCTGCTCTCATAAAATTAGTGACCTAGACTATGTAACTAACTAGAGTTTGATCATGTAATCTGTTTTCAGATAGGAGTTGCTCACTTTAGCGGCCCGTCTCTCGGCGGGGATCCGGGTGATGACCGGCGCGTCCGGGCTCTTGTTGGCGGCTCTTCTCGTCTGTCCGTGAGCGTACAGCGTCAGCAGCGAGCCCAGGTTGGTGGCACTCATCAGGATGATGGGGAAGAGTTCGTGGATGACCATGGAGGTGGTGGCGAAGGCCAGGCCGCTGTAGACCGTCGGGAAGCTCCAGATGCAGCCGAGCAGCGGCCGAGTGGTGCTGCTGACCAGCATCAGAGACTAGACCACAAGAAAACAATTCAAAACCAAAGCCATACGTTTAACTAAGTAATGTTCCATATTTGAAGTTGACATCACAAAAATTGGGGTTCTTGTGAGACTTTACTAATATACTTTTCTGTCATAAATCAATAATTACTGGCCACAATATCATTTCTATTTTAAAACAGCTACCAAATATGGGACCTTAACTATCAGTCTATGTGTATGTTTTTATATCTTGATTTATTCCCCTAAAAGGCGACTGTTCCCCTAACACACAAACATTTAGAGACATTTAAATCATAGAATTTCAATGTAAACCTAATAATCTAATGTTAAACACTGGGACTCTGGTAGACCAAGGAAGAGTCGGACTGACCTCAGTGGAGTTCTCGTCTCCGTTCTTGGAGAAGATGAAGGCTGGGATGGAGTAGATCAGATTGAGGCTCCAGATGAGGCAAAGCCCAAAGACGAGGGACCTGGGGGGTCCGGGGTGGCCGTGGACGTTCGTGACGGGAGGAGCGACCCGCCGCAGCGTCTGGAAGTGAAATGCGCTGAGAAAGAACGTCGACCAAACGTTTGCAGAGCGCAGCCAAACCCAGATTCCCATCATTAAGCGACAACAGTTTCTATTGAGGAACACCTGTGAGGAAAGAACCGCGGCGATGATTTATGGCATATAGACACCATTTCTCCATCCAAGTTTAGGCAACTGAAAACTCTGGACTACTGTTATTTCTTGCACATATGGATCTTCAAGCACCATCTGACCTGTTGCTAATTTCTCAAAACCGTAGCCTAAGCATCTGCTACTTTCCAGTTCAAGAGTTTATATGGCTCACCTGCAAAACTCATGGTGTAATCTCCCTTCATACCTTCATCGGTCTTCTACAGTTCTTACATTAGGATTTTGGGTGTTTTTTGAGGAAACATTGAAACAATAATTTCAATGGTTGACATGTTCTTTGATGCCAGTAATGCTCAACCTTTTGTTTTTATCTGTAGTATATAAGCAAGCATGTATTATGTAGATAATTCTTCCATTTCCATCAGCAACTCACCGCTTATTCATTGGAGATCAAGGTTGACTTTTGTATTCAGAAACAGAATAAATACTGATACTGAGCCATTGTTTCAACGCGTTTTCAACATTGGACGATTAGTTTGCGATGTTCATTCACATTGTTTTATTTTACTATTTAAATATTGCATATTGCGTTACATGTTACACCCATAATACTTACAGTTTCAATCAAAAGTTTACATCCCCCTAAGCAATATGTTATTTTCTTAAAATTAGAGGGATCATACAAAATACATGCTATTGTTTATTTAGTTCTGACTCAAATAATATATTTTACATAAAAGGTGGTTACATGTAGTGCACAAGAGAAAACAATAGTTTAAATTTATAAAAAATGACAAGTTTACATCCCTTTGATTCTTAAAGTAATAAAATTTACTTTTTATTTTATTATTCTGTAATAAAATGTACATCCCTTTGGTTCTCTGAATGAGCCACAGCTGTGTGTTTTGTTCAGTGATAGTTGTTGAGCTTCTTGTTTGTCCTGAACAGTTAAACTGCTGCTGTTCTTAAGTAAAATCATTCAGCTTCCACAAATTCTTTGGTTTTCCAGCATTTTTGTCTATTTAAACCTTGAAACTGTATGATTTTGAGACTTATCCTGTCACACTGAGGACAGCTGAGGGACTCATTTCCAGATTTTTCAGAAGAGTCACACACTCTCTGATGCTCCAGATAGAAAAAACACGCATTAATAGCCGGGGGCTGAAAACTTTTGAACTTTCTTATTTTGCCAAAATATCAAAATTTTTCATTTAGTACTGCCCTTCAGAGGCTACAGGACATACTTACACATGAGTTACATTTAACTTGCTCTTAAAACATTTCAGTGTCCACAAATCAACACTGATATTGGGCCAATGGTTCAACCCCCAGCTTTTCAAAACTGGAGAATTAAATTTCAACATTGATTTCTATGTATTTTGTAAACCGTTTTACACCAATTTAACAAAGCAGCATTTTTGTCTTGATCATCGGAAGAAACGCCACATCAACTTTCGGTCGGGTCCAATCATCCGTCACACCAGTCATTCCTCCGTACCTCCATTCCCATGTCGGTGATCACCAGAAGAGAGTTTCTGGTCAGCGACACCATCAGGTTGGAGAAAGCCATGTTGACCAGAATCACGTCTGAGCTTCGTACGGCTCCCGTTTCACGTAGAAGGCTGTCCCCGACCACCGCGATAACTGTGGTGTTCCCCACGTTCCCAAGCAGAACCAGAATGAGGTATACGACAATGTAGAGCACAGAAGACGTGGTCTTTCCTTTAGTGGCCATGAGGCTCCTGATCACTGGACAGTCAAGTGTACTTCTCAGCATTTATGAGCTTCTCTCAGTGACGTGTCAGTGACCTCATACCCTCATCACCATCGTTACCACATATATATCAACCCAAGACTGCGTTAGCTCCATCCCGGTCCTGCCGGTGAAGGAGAAGATACCACAAGGAGCCGGAAAGATTCCACCAGAGATACACATGCATTAGGATCCTCCAGGGACTGAACGCTCCCTACAGGCTAATTAAACCCTCACTAGTTAGCAGCCTGATTCATTAGTGAGCCCACTACGATCCCACGGGGCTTAATATCACGGGTCCAAACAAACTTCTTAGATGCTAGAATACAATAGTCATGAATAGAGTCATGCAGACGTAGGTATTATAATACTCCCATTTTATTTAAACTCTTCCCAGGAGACTCTAGTTTTTTGTGTTAAAAAAACAAAAGAGCTGCACGACTCTTTAGTCTCAAATAGAGATCCCGATTCTCCCACGATTCTGATTCTTAACGAAAGAGTGCATAATGAAATATTATTTGCTGCAATCTACGAAAAGTGTTTAATTCATTTGAACAAATGATTAAATATTTTACTATAATTTTGCTTCACTTGTTTTATTAGTGGATGATTCAGCATTTTTAAACAAATCTCTTGAATCAATGATTCAATGACAAACACGTTTTTTAACAGTCACTTGTCTCCACCTACTGGCGAAACGTTATTTGAAGCTCCAGTTACCTTTAAAAGGAGATTTTGATCATTACCAGAGACATCAGTGTTTAAATCTGAACTCTGAACTTTCTTTCTAGTATTTCTGTACGAATGATGGTAAGATAGAAATAATACCGTGACGTTGAAAGTCCTTTTTTTTATCTAAACACTGTAACATTAAATGTTTGTTGCGTGAGTGTTTAAAATGCAATCTTTTAACAAATAATCGCGCGGCTCTAATACACAATACAAGATATTTTTCCGAGGCAGTTTCAGAAGTTTTACAGACGCTGTCTGATTGGTCAGTTTTGGGCCCTTCCCCCGACCCTATGACATCATCTCCTGTGAGAAGAATATGGCTTTTTCCGCGCTCGTTCCCGTTCCCTCTGCCGGTGTCTGTGGGACTTTGTGGTTCCAGGAGATGGAGAAGAAACGCTGCGACTGCGCCTGAAACACAGACGGGTGGAACACAGGAATCAGTGAGGACTCACTGATTCAGGTGAGCGTGAGACAGGTGAAGGGTTACCTGCGGCGGGGGGGCGACGGGACACTGCGAGCGTTCTGCCTTTCATCGCTGCGACTCAGACGCTTCCTCCTGAGAGAGAAACACGTCAAACACCAACTGCATGATGTCCTTTATAAATAACAAGTGTGTGACCCTGGAGCACAAAACCAGTCATACAGGTCCGCTTTTCTAAATGCCTGGTTTGGTAGGATCAGACAATATTTGTCTGAGATACGAATATTTAAAACATCTGGAAACTGAGGATGTAAAACTAAATCTAAATATTCATCTTTAAAATGAAGTTTTGATATATTTATGGTAGGAAGGTTATTAAACATGATCTTTACTTAATATCCTCATGATTTTTGTAAAAAGCAAATCTAGCTGCGCTGCTGAGGACTGCTTCTGTCTCAACCCCGAAACGAACCGAGACTCACCCGTCTCTGCTTGTGATCTTTCGACAGATGTTCTTGAGGGCGAGGCGTGACAGCGGAGATTCGTGATTCTTCTGGTTTTCTACAGGAGACGCTATGGGGGGGGGGGTGTATGAAATAGAATTTGAATCAATTAATACATCAGTGACTGATAGTTAGGAATTGAGCTGAATAGAGTTACTAACATCTTGAAGTGAATCGTATTTGTTTCAGAACCAAAGTATTTCGCAACAATGACATGTGTTTTTTAATAGTGAAGCAGCATGGAATCAATGTGCATCGCATGAAACGCTGCGTAGAGAAACATGTTTTGGTGAATATCTATATAGTTAGGATTTCAAGCCTAGCCTAGCTGGCGCCATTAGCTATGTTTTTGCTGCGCATTTTATAGTTAATTTATTTAACAGTCCCTTAATTAGCAAAACAGTTTTTAGGCTCGCTTGAGGTGGTTCGGAAAAAGTGCTCATGCGAGTAAAAGCAGATGTGATATCATCAAGTCCGATGAGAAGGGATAATCCGACTACTTTTCTTAATGATATTTAGTACCGGGTTGTCAGGAAGTGATGAGTCTGTTCTCTTTGACTCGTCGGATGGAAACCAGTAGACAGATGGAGTCCAGTTTTGTGCACAAGTTAAACTCGCAACTTCTACCCAGCTGTCGTATATCAACCCACCAGCTTTAGACGCAGGAGAGAAACCAGCTGTCGGGGTTTCAGTCGTAGACGCTAGTCCCGCTGGTTTGGTCGCGTTATACTGAGCGTCCAACACTGAACGCATTTCCTCCACCTGCTGCTGCAGAGCGGCCAGCGACTCGCACTGCAGTGAGTACAGCCTCAGAATACAACTACTGATCTCAATCAGGTCCTGTTCTGATGCCCCAAACAACAAGAACCAGGGCGGCTGGTCAGGCAGAGGGATCTGACCACAGAGAGACAGTGAGAAGGTCAGGTTTAATGAATGAAACACTGTTAATGTGTGTGTGTGTGTGTGTGTGTGTGTACCTGTAGAACCCGTGCAGACAGAAAGATACACGCACAAGCAATAGTTTCAGCCCTGAACCTCAAAAACACATCCGTCCTCAAACTGTCGTTCATGTAGTTCCTTCAGACACAGACAGACGGTTACGATTAACGCAACTGAGTCAATGTTTGGGAGAAATCGAGTCGAGGATCTCACCAGGCCATCTGAACCAGTCCGGTGTTCTTCTCACACTCCAGAACCTGGAGATACATCACGATCACCTGCACAGGTAACACGCT
>NC_056720.1:621628-631628 GCF_018831695.1 Puntigrus tetrazona
CGCTTATGAAACACAGCTTTCAAGACAAGTTCAGGAAAAGACATGATTTAGAATAGGTTTTTTGTGACTTGTTTTAACCCCCTCGTCAGAACCGAGGACTGTATCGTCCATAAAGTGGTTCCCATCGGCAGACCGCCTTCAATTTTAGACTAAGCAGCATTGAAACTCGCAGGATGTTTTTATAATACAACCTCCTATATGTCATATGATCATTTTGTTTTCTCGTTTCATGATCCCTAGTTAGTACACATGCACATTTATATATAGCTAGAGAACGTGTGGCCCACCTGGTCCAGCAGACTGCGACACCAAGCGGTCAGAGATTCTGGGGACACCGCATGACCACAAGACATCTCTGCTCTCAGAATACTGAGGTCATCGTCTAAAGCTGAGAGCCAGACACAGCGATTACACCATTTCTCGTTTCAACCCGATTTATTCACCCATATTGGGGTTCACTTACTTATGTCGTCTCTCCGCCTGACGAACCTCAGCGTCGCGTCATTCACGTCGTACTCTCCGCTGCTTTGGTTTTCAAGCTGCATGGTGACGAGGGCTCCTTGTTCAGTTCGTCTGGAGTTACTCTGAAAGAGAAAAGTTGGAAAGTGGACCGATATGGACCTGTGAAGCGAACCAATGAAGCGTTCGCTTTCGGTTCGGAAAACAAGAAAGCGAAAGCGTCACTCAGACCCGCGGATGTTTTGCTAAACAATTTAACGCAAACGTTTCACTTTCTTTTTCTCGAGCACTTCAGAGAAATCACACTTTTCCTGGAAACCAGGTGCACTTTGGATGTTTGAGGTCATCCTTCACGTCTAATCCTGTCAGATCTTTCACTTTGACGATCCAGCTGTCCGCTTCAACAGTGTTTCCCTCACATGCGGCCAGAAGGACGGTGAGACATGGGGAGAATCTATCAAGTGTTTGTGGTCGGAATGCAAGGAGAGAAGAAAACTATAGACGTCGCCAATTCGGAGGAAGACTTCAATAACACGACGGTGGCGGCATTTAAAGAAAAACTTGCCGAGAAACTACCCCAGGAGGCTTCAGGTACACGAAAACTATATCAACACACGAGTTAGACATAGGTTTGGATCGTGAAGTGTTCTGTGCTCGAGCTGAGGTGTAACTGTTGGTTGATTCTCACAGACCCGTCTGCATTAAGACTGCTCTACACCAGCAAACAACTAAATGACTCCGACAAGTTCTCTGACCACGGGATCAAGGATAAATCCACCATCTGCATCATACTTCGTTTGCCGGGTGGAAGATAAACCAGAGTTCTTCGGGAACAAGGCTGCTTTATACTCATCTCTTACATATCTTCAACAAAATATAGACTCCGTGAATGAAGAAACCTTATAACTGCTGGAAGACGGTTTTTAATGTAAACACTTGTCTATCAGCAGACACACCTAAATCTGGGGTTTTATCTTGAACGAGGAAACGCTGCACAGTGTTGATCATCTGTTCTGTTTTACAATCAAAGACACACCTGAGAAGCGTGACCTGAATACCTTTAACAAGTGAAGTAGATGAGAACATGTTGGGGTGACCTATACAGTGAAGATGGTGTTTTCTTTCTTTTCTAGCTGATCTTGCGCGGTTTTCACCTTTTTGTATATATGGCATTAAATAAATGTTTGGTTTTTATGGGAGGAAGAAAAATCTAATGTGTCATTCATTTCACTCACACACACACACACACACACACACACACACACACACACACAAAAAAATAAGTAAATTTTCAGGCGTAATACAGAAATAGAAACCATCACAGAACTTCTAATGGTATCTTCTACTAATGCCATTACAAACATTATAAACATAATCCTTCAATCATTAAAAATGCCTTCCTGTAGTGTGTTTTGGGACATATTACATTACGATTTATTAACAAGCCACCAACAGGTGACCAATAATCCTAATGATAATCCAGTTCCAGTAAGATTTATACCAGTCATGTTTAATAAAAGAATGTCGTGTTGGTGAGAGATGTTTCTTGAGCTAGTTTCGATATGATTTCCACTAATATTCTGGTCGGTCCTTGCTGCAGTCAGTTCTTCTGTTTGAGGCTGCGACATATCTCTTTGGAGAACACAATAAACAGTCTTTTTAATATTATAGGTGTATATTCTGGGTCAGCACACTATAGCCGTTTTCTATGTATTTTTCTCGACGCGTTTCCGCAGAAGTGAAAGCTAGGTCTGTTCGCGGGAGGTGTGACTGAAGCTTTGGTTTCATCTGTGTGTTCTGGAGAGGACTTCAGCTCATAAACACCACCTGTTTCAACCACTCTAACCCCAACTGGATTTCTGGTTTCACTTTGAGGATCTCCTGATGAAGGTGAGTCTCTTTACTCAAATAATCAGTATTTGTATCGTTGTTTATTCGTTTATTGAGATTTGTGTTTTAGTGTTGTTCTCGATGCGTTGTGATTATCTTTTTAGACAACCTGATCTGATGACTGTGTATCAGTAGCACGAGTTTATGTTGTGAATTGGCGTACTATTTACACGCAGAAGTCATTTAACGCGCACACACAATGAGTATGATTGGTGTTGAGGTGTAGATGAGTATTATATGCACGCGAGCACTGCGGAGTATTCACGTTAAACGCGCGCGTATCATATCCACGTCAGCGAACATTTCTTCGTATTAATAGCACGATTTTCTGTTTGTACGTGGCGTAATATTTACACGCAGTAAACTTGCCCATTGTCATCCTTTCCCATCACAGTCTTTATATACAGCTAAACACACACGCATGCACATTTACCGCAATACTTTTTTATTGTTATTTTTTAAAAATGGTTTCCGTACTAAAACAATGTAGGCTACTAACAAAATGTAGATAGAACAGTGTAAGAATGAAACATTTGTGTCTGAAAGTGAAAGTGAAGACACACACACACTCACACACACACACACACACACACACACACACACACACACACACACACACACACACACACACACACACACACACACACACACACACACACACACACACACACACACACACACACACACACAGGCCTCGGCTGCCCCAGTGATGATGGTTGCTGAGTACTGTGTTGAAAGTGATGTTATTCTTGCTCTGTAGATGAAATGAAGACCAAAGTAGAACCAGCTGTTCTAAAGCAGTAAGTGTCTTATATAATTCACCACACACATCGAAATCATGAGTACACAAGTGCCACGCTGATTATTTCTTGAATTTTATAACCCATACCTTTGATTATTTGAAGATCTCTGCAGCTTTTTGAGAAAGGCCTTTTTGATGCAGTTATTCATCTTCTTAGACATTATGTAGACTAGATGTAAATGACTAACGACAGCAGTGTCTCCTTCAGCGAGGCTCCGTCTCAAACGTCCAGCGCCGACTCCAGCGCTCCGCAGGCCTCAGGTGAACTCACACCAAACACTTCACTACATCAGTGAAACAGATGGGCTTTTCAGATATTCTGCATGAGAAAAATAAAAGACCGTAATACTGGCTGGGAAAGACATGGCATGATCTTTTTTGCATGCATATTAGATTCGCTTTGACAATAATGAAATCTAAATGTGTCACTGAGAGGTTGTGTTTGAACTGGAATGAACTTTGCAGTAAATCAGGTGGAGACGGACATTAAAAAGATGAACATAAAGGATCCGGGCGAAGGATCATCTGTCCCTCGCCATCTCAACGAAAGACCAACAAACCAAGATCCTTGTGAGTCGGGATACTTTCTCAAAACATCAGAGAGATGTAAAAAAGGTATTTTAAATATGAAACCAAGCCCTTTAAATGTTGATGTGAACATGAAAGTGCAGTGAAATGATGACTGCTGTTAATATTATTGTCTTTAGCTCCGTACAGAGGTTTGCTCAATCAAGGGGCGACCTGTTTTCTGAACGCAGCCTTGCAGGTGCTCTTCATGACCCAAGAGTTCAGAGACAGAGTGCTGCGGTTGGTTTTATCTTCATGTTTTTTTACTTCATCTCAGTTGTTAGTGGCTTGTACTGAGCACTTGATTTATTTTTTAGAGCTCCCAGGAGCACAAGTGAGAGATTAGAGTCAGCATTAAAGAAACTATTTGAGGAGCTGAGCCATCAGGACCCAGACGCCCCGAGCGTCTCAACCAAAGGAGTGATCCAGGCCCTTGGTATAGAGAGAGGTATGTTTACAATGAGGATCATTTAAGGAAGCCGCACTGTTTGTGTGTATGACGTGTGTTGTATTTTCTGTTTCGTTTCAGTCTATGAGCAGCAGGACGCTGTGGAATACTTCCTAGACATCCTAGAGAAAGTAGGCTTTAATTTGGCCGAGGTAACTTTTCCTTTTCCTTCAACGTGCAACAATGCTGAAAAATACCCAAGTGTTTGCTTGTTAAGTGTGTGTGACTCTTTTAACTGTAACAGGTCTTTAGAGGAACTATGAGGAATCTCAGAAGATGTTCAAGAAATCACGAGTCCTATGATGACAGTGACTTCAAATCGATCCAGATCTCTCTGAACACCAGAGATGGGCCGTACACACTAGTAAGGGAGCTTCACTGTGTAGCCTAAATGAAAGCCGCTGAGACGAAAAATAAATCTCAGTTCTGACTTCTCTTCTTAGAACTGGAAGTTATAAAGTCTACTTCTTTTATCCTAGAAAAGTCATAATTGCACGAAAAAGCTGCAATTGCTTTATATTTTACTCAACGGCATAATTAAGCGTAGAAAGAGGCTTGTGTGCGGCTCGTCACAAACCTTTCTGTTCTGATTTCAGGAAAATGGAGTTGAATCGTATTTTGCTTCTACAAAATTAGTTGGAGACGACCAGATGTACTGTGAAGAGTGCGATGAGAAGAGTGACACAATATGGGTAAAATGGATTTTTGCTTTTATTTCAAAGTTTAAAAGCCTAATTAGTAACACTTTAGTATAGAGAGCAGTTCTCACTATTAACTAGTTTCTAACTAGCATTCCTATTAATAACTTATTGGCTGTTTATTACTATATTCTACAGTGCATCCTACACAATACTAAACTTAACAAGTACCTTTCTATCTATGAATAAGCTAAAGTGCGACCGCCTAGCTATGCTTCTGGACTGGATTCAGATTGTGTTATCTTGGTTTTCTTGTTTTACGCAGAGTTGTGAAATCAGCGAGTATCCAGCGGTTCTGGCTTTGCACCTGAAGAGGTTTGTGTATGACTACTGTTCGAACAGGTTTGTGAAAAACCACTGCCCCATGGACGTACCGCTTCAGTTACGTCTTCAGGTAAGCCCAATAAACCCTGTTCTGGGCTGCAGTCCTGCGTGTGAGCGCCGGTGAAGGCCTGCTGGTGTTGTTTCAGAAGCAGGAGTACTGGCTCTATGCCGTGGTCAACCACAGGGGGAGCCGTTACGGAGGTCACTACACCGCCGACATCCTCGCTCCTGAAGACAACAAGTGGTTCTGTTTCGACGACAGTCGGGTCACAGAGGTAACGGCTTACTACTACACCGAACGTTTCATTTTGGAGGCTTTGTATTAACTGTGCTTTGTGATTTCCTTCAGACCAATGAGAGCAAACTGAAAGGGTAAGAGCGAGTAATGTCAAACAACTCTTAATTACGCGACAAATCACTGAATATAAGTAACTGTAGTTTTTAATCTTTTGATGTAGGTCTAGAGAAGCCTACTTGCTGTTGTACCAGAAAAGTGAGTACATTCACAATTTGGCACTTATTCTGAGATTCTTGTGTGTTCAACAGAGTCTAAAAGAGTGCTAATGAACAGTCATTAAAACATGTGGTAGGATGCAGGCGGCATAAATTATTTTAGTAGAGCCTGCCAGTACAAAGGACCTCTGTAACGTGACTAACGAGATGCGTGACTTTAATTAAGAGATGGAGTCGGTTAACAGCAGACAGGTGTATAGAGAGAAAGATAGAAACAAGCAAGCGAACATAATCCAGCAAGGTATGATGGTAAGACGAGAGAATACAAGGTGCACAGAGAAGAATCAAAACACAGGGAAAACAGACTAGGAAAACTGTGATAAGGCTAGGGAAACTAGGTATGACTCTGTAAGGTAGTTATCAACCGAAACGATTATCAGCATCAGTGAAAACAGACAGACAATGCTAACTTCAGCAACATTAGCCTTACAGAGTGCCAAAAAGCTCTTTCAGAAAGCTAGTTTAGAGAAAAAGTGAATGCGTCATACATCTGGCACTAATCCATCCTTCAGAGCTCAGATTTCTGGAGTGTTGTGGATTCATGCATCCAGCTACAGAACACCTAAAGCAAAGGGGGACTGTGTACAACTCTCTGTGAAGATTTAGCATGGGCAACTAGTTTGTGTTCTTTACAGCGTACAGTCCTGCAGGTTATGAGACGAGGAAGGACACCCTGAGGTCTCAAGCTGATTCCACAGATCCCAGAACTGGACAGCTAATGAAGCTAACAGAGCTAACAAAGCAAACGGTGCTTACAAAGCTAACAGAGCCAACGGAACCAATGGCGCTAACAGAGACAATAGAGCCAACAAAGCTAACGGAGCTTACAAAGCTAACAGAGCCAACGGAGTCAATGGTGCTAACGGTGCCAATAGAGCCAACAAAGCTAACAGTGCTAACAAAGCCAACAGAGCCAACGGCGCTAACAGAGACAACAGAGCCAATGGCGCTAACAGAGCCAACAGAGTCAACAAAGCTAACAGTGCTAACAGAGTCAACGGCGCTAACAGAGCCAACAGAGCCAATGGCGCTAACGAAGCCAACAGAGCTAACAGAGCCAACGGCGCTTACGGAGCCAACAGAGCCAACAAAGCAAACAGTGCTTACAAAGCTAACAGAGCCAACGGAGCCAATGGCGCTAACGAAGACAATAGAGCCAACAAAGCTAACGGAGCTTACAAAGCTAACATATCCAACAGAGTCAATGGCGCTAACTGAGCCAATAGAGCCAACAAAGCTAACAGTGCTAACAAAGCCAACAGAGCCAACGGCGCTAACAGAGACAACAGAACCAATGGCGCTAACGGAGCCAACAGAGCCAACAAAGCTAACAGAACCAATGGAGCTAACAGAGCCAAAAGCGCTAAAAGAGCCAACAGATCCAATGGCGCTAACAGAGCCAATAGAGCCAACAAAGCTAACGGTGCTAATAAAGATAACAGAGTCAACAGTGCTAACAGAGCTAACAGAACCAACGGAGCCAATGGCACTAACGCCGCTAACAGAGCCAACAAAGCTAATGGAGCTAACAGAGCTAGCGTTATGTGAGTCAGGGACAGCGTCTCCAGCTGGCAGCAGGAAGTGCTCTGAAGGACATAGTGGTAAGTCTTTTTGACAAATATTAATGCTCTTTCTCTGTGTTTCCCGGTGCCAGTTGTTGAAGCACACATGGGTCGTAGCACAACTAAAATCATGTAGAGGGTTGAAAACATCCAGTGCTCTTGAGAGTGATTTCAGACGGTTTTCTATGAGGTGAGTTTCTTCTGATGTCTGGTTTCTTCTTTTCTAGCTTCATCAGTTGAACGGGTGGAGGACGTGGAAGAGGCCCAGATGAAAAGTGAAGCAGAAACCAGCAGAGCAGAGGTGATGTGATACGAACTGACTCAGCGTTTACAAGAAATACAGTTCAGTCACAATTATTCAGAAACACTTGTATTAAATGACACACTTTTTCAGGAGCGTGGCGGAGCTCATGATAAAAAAGGTAAAGACGGAGAAGCCAACTGAGAAATTTTATTTTGCTAGCAATGTCATTTAAAAAATATTATTTCTAGTGAATTGTAAAGAACCTGAAAGAATACCTAAATTGTTAAAAACATGAATATTTTTTATCTAAACATTCTTGAATCTGTCTATTTTTTTGCCCAAATGGCAGATGCATTTCTCTTTTTAATCATTAATGAATAACATTTTCACAAAACCTTTTTGCTTCAAAAATCATGTTTAGATGATTTTCTATGTTCTTCTTGCTGGTTTCTTGTTTGGAAGCTGAAGAGCAGATACGAACCCTTTGTGTTTAATAGCGCTGCCTTGTGCAAATATTTCTTGCATGTTTTTAAAAGATCTTAAAGACTGGATGTGTTTCTCGGTGTCTGCCGTGACGAGGCGTCTGAGGATCCTTGTTCTGAGCCGGACAGAGAGCCACAAGAACACTGTGGAAGAGATGATCCTGAGACACGCTGGGTTCTCTTCTCAACCACAGCTGTACTGTGATGAAAGCCTCAAGGACTCTCTAGAAGTGTGTCGTCCCGGTCCACACGTGATCCTCTGGGTGACCCCGTTAGAGATGAACCAGAAAGATATCCAAGCGTTTAAAAAAGTCTACAGGTTTCTGGGAAGAACAGCCAGAAGATATATCATGATCGTCTTCATCAGTGAGGGCCGTCCCTCGGAAAGCAGCAAAAATACAACACGCAAATATAGGCCCATAAAAAACTCTCTCGTTCTTGACATTAGCGCACACCTGTCTGACCAGGCCAAAAACCTTTTTTACAAACTGAAAAAGACTGCATATAAGAACCCCAGGATGCCGTATTATGACAATAAACCACGGAAAGTAAGACATAAGAAGACAAAGAAAAAAAAGCATGAAAGGGAAAGAGCCAGAAAATCCAAACTGCGATCAAATCATGGAGAGAGAGAGAGAAGAAAACAGTCATAAAAATAAAGCGTGTGCAAAACATACACATTTAAATAACTTAAATACCATTCGTGAATTGCATTTTTTCCATATCGGGGTGTACTGTGTTAAGTGTTGTATCCTTTCTCCTGTGTGTGACGTGGGACTGTCAGAGATACTGAGATCCTCCTGAAGAGAGTCCTTTACTGCTCTCCTCAACATCTGCACTGTATAAAGCTCTGTGTAAATAAAGGTGACGTGCTGAAGAAGTGCTACTTGTGTGCTCTCTGTATCCTGACACTATTAATATATATATATAATATATACATGTAGAGCTGGGGAGATTTAACTCGTTTATCACATTCCTTTAAATAGCATTGTCTTTTACCATAATGGATCCAAAAGTGCAAAGAGTGGAAAAAAAACTTGTTCAATTTATTGTAATTTACAATATGACGTGCATTAAAGATTGTATTACACCAAGGATTCCCAAAAACACAAAGGAAGTGCAGGGAGATTGAACTTAATGAAAAGCTTACAATTATTTAAATCATAAAATATTTAAGCAGATATATTATACCCCTTACAAAGTGTCAGAGTAGAAGTAGAAACGCTCTGATTTTGGTGCCTGTTTCTTTAAATGCAAACGAGCTTTTCCTCCCCGCCCCTTTTTTCAGAAGAGCGCCGCGTCATCACAGCTCGTACCCGATTAAAACACGTTTTGATTCTGATTATTATGTTTATCGCGTTGAAATCACGCGTATTAGTTTACAGTTGTGATTGTGGAGCGTACAGACAGCGTTCTCGTTCACGTTTAAAACACACGAGCTACAAAAAACGTCGGTTTTATCCGTGAAGGTACATAAATCACGATTATTGTAGATGTGTGTGTCAGGGCTGTAACAAATCAAAGTGATCATCCCTAACCCCTTGTGAGGGAAGACTTGAGCATCATGCGGTCGTTTAGAACGTACTTGTCAAAGGAAGTGATGTCATTTCCTCTTCATCTTCCGCTGGGTTACTCAGCACTTAAACCTGGAAAAGTGGGATTTTCGTGATATGTCTGGTGTTTACTAACCCAGAATCCTCAGCAGCATCCAGAAACACACTTCTTTAGCTCAGTGTCCTGTATCTTTACTGCTTCCGTCACATGTGGGCGGGGCCTTCCCTTCAGTGACGTGAAGAGGCGGGGAATCTGATGATTTATTGGAGATGTAAAATAATGAGCAGTTGTAGTTGTTTTCACACACTGTGGTCAGCGATGTTCAGACACCTTATAAAACTCATATTTGCATCATAGGTCCTCTTAAAGTAAAAGTACAGAAGTGTTTGATTTGAAAAGTATTCAAGTGCTGAAAGTAAATGATGGGTTTTATTACTGAGGTAATACTAGCATTAAC
>NC_056720.1:641628-659128 GCF_018831695.1 Puntigrus tetrazona
ATGTGACCACTGAAATCGCGTCCCCTTTCCTCCCGAGTTACACTGGATGGAGTTTGAAGCTGTTTCTGGATGATGTAGAGTCCTTCTTGTGCTCTATATACGAGGAATATTTCTGAGCCTCATGAATTTATAATTGCGAGGTATTTTTACAGCGCTGGCTTTTGGGACGCGTCTGATCTGAGACTTTCCGAAATGAAGTCCAACCACAGATTTGATTTTAGTTGGTTTATTCATAATTCTGCACATTTGAATCACACCGCTGACCAGCTAGTATAAATACCGACACGTCTCTAGACTAGTACACTTATTCGCACACCACTGAAACGTAAATTGTGTTACACGTGTAACACTGGGGTTTTCTGTAGAAGAGAGATGTTTTTCTGTAGTGCTGCTGTACATTGTTTCATACAGAGCATCATCATATATCACACGCAAACAGACTTAGCGCGCTAGCATGTGTGGAAAGAAAGTCGTCGTGAAATGTAATGGTGGTAACACATTTAAATTTACAGTAACACTTATTCTTGAACTTTGCATCCATTTCACAATCATGTGAAAAGATTGAAAACGTTTCCAGAGTTACATTTTGTTCATTCAGGGATATGTTACACACATCGCGTTATACGTGTTACAGGATTGTTTCTGTCGAGTTACAGTTACTCCGACGCATGTGGCGTTACTGGTGCTGGAGGTCACTCCGGACGCCGACCTGAGAATGGTGGGTGTGTCTGTCCGTCAAACCCAGGCGTGGATGTCCCGCCTCCAGCCCAAGCCCCGCCCTTGGTACCGAGCTTCTGTGATTGGCTGAAAATATAAGAGAAGGTGGAGCCGCCTCAGGAGAGCGCAGAACGTTGCCGCAGCAACCACGACCAGCGGAGACATCATGACAAAACCCAGGATGATGAGGGCAGAGCAACTGTTGTCATCAAGATAGTGACAAAGAGCAGCCTGGGAAGCCACGACCTGCAGAAACACAACCTGAACATCACAATATTGGGGTACATCTGTGTGTTATGTGAATGTATCCGGCTGTTTTGTGGGCTTATCTGTGTTAGCAAATGTTTGTGGGTGTATCGACCAATTAATCCCTTTTATTTATAGAGCGCTTTTAACAATACAGATTGTGCCAAAGCACTGAACGGCATCAAACAGGAGAATAGGGATAGGGACGTATAATGGCGAGAGTAAACACTACGTTTTTTTATTAAACGCAGATTTGGTCTGTGTAATCAGCTAGTGTCCCCAATGAAGTGTCCCCTACAAAGCAAGCCAGAGGCGGCAGCGACAAGGAACCAAAACCCCATCCATACAGAATGGAGAAAAACCCTTGGCCCAGTTGGGGTCAGTTGTGCTCTGTATGTGGGCACATCTGTGTGTGTGTGCGGGTGTTTGAGGGCATACGCGTGTGTTTGCGCCAGGAGTTCTGGCAGCGATGTCATACATTGATCGTTCTAAACACAAACAAAGCCAAACCCTAGATATTTTAGGCCAGGGTATGTTTGGGTAAAATGGTCACCCTTTGTACGCATGCGCTAGTGTTTGTAAGAGTATGAGTGTTTTGTGGGCTTATGGATGCATTAGTAGCTGTACGCATGTGTATGTGGGCGTCCATATTTGCAGATGTTTGTGGGTCTTTGTGGAAATCCGTGCACTTGAGGGCGTATGCATGTTTTTGGACACATGTCTGTGTTTGTGGGTTTATGGGGGTTGTTCGGGCGTATGCATGTTTTGTGGGCTTATAAATGCATTAGTGGGTGTATTCATGTGTTTATGGGCATATGTTGCATTAGTGGGTCTATGCCTGTGGTTGTGGGTTTGTGGGCATATGCATGTTTTGTGGGCATGTGCATGCATTAGTGGGTGTATGTATGCGATTGCAGGCATATGCCTGTGTTCAGGGGCATATCTACCCTTGAATGGCACAAGAAGCCGTCGTACAGCAGCAGGGCGGCAGGCAGCAGAACCAGGCTGAAGATCAGGGCCATCAGCGCCACACACATCAGCAGCAGCAGGACGTTCCACAGCAGAAGAAGCAGGGCCCACAGCACACACCCGCAGCGGCCCCGCCGGGCCCCCCAGACCCCGCCGTCACACTGAGCCGGAGGAGGCGGCAGCATCCGGATCCCGTCACCCACATCAAAGTCTTCATCACCTCCACCATCATCTAAAAGCACCGTCATACCACACATCCTAAACACACACAAACACATAGGAAACTTATTACATGTTTACATGTTAAATGTTTAACTGATTAAAAGATCTGATTCACATACACGCATTTCCTGCAGACTTTGTTTTAAAAAGATCAAATAATTATAATTTTTTTATCCTGCATCTAGCTATAAATGCTACTGATGTGCGCGTTTTTATGACATATTACATGCACATCATGACCAAAAACGGATAAATGATTTGACGGTTTGGTTCGCAGTTATAAAATCTGATTTCTTTGCAGACAGCAAACAACTAACAACGTCAATAAAAATGACAATGAAGCTGTTAAATGCCTGCAGAGGAGAGATGAATATCGGAGATGAGAAACAGACAAACCCTTTAACAAAACACAGACAAACAAAAGAAGCAGAGAGAGGAAGACAGACAGAGGGAATAGCCTCAGGTGCTTTTATGCTTGGCATTATGGAAATGAAGATGATTATAGCGAACTGAATGTTCTGTTTCATCTTCTTGACACACAAACACAACACCACCTCTACTTCAGGGCATTACCTCACTAAACAGCACAAAGTCCAAATGAGATCGGAGGCATTCAGTATAAACTCAGAGTCTCGACGGCTCTCGAATCAATTCATTGATTGATGGACACTTCACGAACAAACACTCTGTTATTAACGGCTACTTCGCGCTCTTCACTTCATTGGTTTTAGTTAACAGCATGGTTGAGCGCGAGCTGCTCACTAACAGCCTCGGTCTGTGTGGACCCTAACAACCTCTGAATGAAAGAGGAAGACGTGATATTAACTACTGACTGAGAAAAAATAGAGGAATAGAGGAAGAAGTTTTCAATGTCTTACCTGCTGCGGAGCTGGAAAGATTATATTCCGTTATCCAGAGAATACAAACATCACACTGAGAGAGAGAGAGAGAGAGAGAGAGAGAGAGAGAGAGAGAGAGAGAGAGAGAGAGAGAGAGAGAGAGAGAGAGAGAGAGAGAGAGAGAGAGAGAGAGACAGAGAGACAGAGAGAGAGAGACAGAGAGAGAGAGAGAGAGAGAGAGAGAGAGAGAGAGAGAGAGAGAGAGAGAGAGAGAGAGAGAGAGAGAGAGAGAGAGACAGAGAGAGAGAGAGAGAGAGAGAGAGAGAGAGAGAGAGAGAGAGAGAGAGAGAGAGAGAGAGAGAGAGAGAGAGAGAGAGAGAGAGAGAGAGAGAGAGAGAGAGAGAGAGAGAGAGAGAGAGAGAGAGAGAGAGAGAGAGAGAGAGAGAGAGAGAGAGAGAGAGAGAGAGAGAGAGAGAGAGAGAGAGAGAGAGAGAGAGAGAGAGAGAGAGAGAGAGAGAGAGAGAGAGAGAGAGAGAGAGAGAGAGAGAGAGAGAGAGAGAGAGAGAGAGAGAGAGAGAGAGAGAGAGAGAGAGAGAGAGAGAGAGAGACAGAGAGAGAGAGACAGAGAGAGAGAGAGAGACAGAGAGAGAGAGAGAGAGAGAGAGAGAGACAGAGAGACAGAGAGAGAGAGAGAGAGAGAGAGAGAGAGAGAGAGAGAGAGAGAGAGAGAGAGAGAGAGAGAGAGAGAGAGAGAGAGAGAGAGAGAGAGAGAGAGAGAGACAGAGAGAGAGAGAGAGAGAGAGAGAGAGAGAGAGAGAGAGAGAGAGAGAGAGAGAGAGAGAGAGAGAGAGAGAGAGAGAGAGAGAGAGACAGAGAGAGAGAGAGAGAGAGAGAGAGAGAGAGAGACAGAGAGAGAGAGAGAGAGAGAGAGAGAGAGAGAGAGAGAGAGAGAGAGAGAGAGAGAGAGAGAGAGAGAGAGAGAGAGAGAGAGAGAGAGAGAGAGAGAGAGAGAGAGAGAGAGAGAGAGAGAGAGAGAGAGAGAGAGAGAGAGAGAGAGAGAGAGAGAGAGAGAGAGAGAGAGAGAGAGAGAGAGAGAGAGAGAGAGAGAGAGAGAGAGAGAGAGAGAGAGAGAGAGAGAGAGAGAGAGAGAGAGAGAGAGAGAGAGAGAGAGAGAGAGAGAGAGAGAGAGAGAGAGAGAGAGAGAGAGAGACAGAGAGAGAGAGAGAGAGAGAGAGAGAGAGAGAGAGAGAGAGAGAGAGAGAGAGAGAGAGAGAGAGAGAGCAGAGAGAGAGACAGAGAGAGAGAGAGAGAGAGAGAGAGAGAGAGAGAGAGAGAGAGAGAGAGAGAGAGAGAGAGAGAGAGAGAGAGAGAGAGAGAGAGAGAGAGAGAGAGAGAGAGAGAGAGAGAGAGAGAGAGAGAGAGAGAGAGAGAGAGAGAGAGAGAGAGAGAGAGAGAGAGAGAGAGAGACAGAGAGAGAGAGAGAGAGAGAGAGAGAGAGAGAGAGAGAGAGAGAGAGAGAGAGAGAGAGAGAGAGAGAGAGAGAGAGAGAGAGAGAGAGAGAGAGAGAGAGAGAGAGAGAGAGAGAGAGAGAGAGAGAGAGAGAGAGAGAGAGAGAGAGAGAGAGAGAGAGAGAGAGAGAGAGAGAGAGAGAGAGAGAGAGAGAGAGAGAGAGAGAGAGAGAGAGAGAGAGAGAGAGAGAGAGAGAGAGAGAGAGAGAGAGAGAGAGAGAGAGAGAGAGAGAGAGAGAGAGAGAGAGAGAGAGAGAGAGACAGAGAGAGAGAGAGAGAGAGAGAGAGAGAGAGAGAGAGAGAGAGAGAGAGAGACAGAGAGAGAGAGAGAGAGAGAGAGAGAGAGACAGAGAGAGAGAGAGAGAGAGAGAGAGAGAGAGAGAGAGAGAGAGAGAGAGAGAGAGAGAGAGAGAGAGAGAGAGAGAGACAGAGAGAGAGAGAGAGAGAGAGAGAGAGAGAGAGAGAGAGAGAGAGAGAGAGAGAGAGAGAGAGAGAGAGAGAGAGAGAGAGAGAGAGAGAGAGAGAGAGAGAGAGAGAGAGAGAGAGAGAGAGAGAGAGAGAGAGAGAGAGAGAGAGAGAGAGAGAGAGAGAGAGAGAGAGAGAGAGAGAGAGAGAGAGAGAGAGAGAGAGAGAGAGAGAGAGAGACAGAGAGAGAGAGAGAGAGAGAGAGAGAGAGACAGAGAGAGAGAGAGAGAGAGAGAGAGAGAGAGAGAGAGAGAGAGAGACAGAGAGAGAGAGAGAGAGAGAGAGAGAGAGAGAGAGAGAGAGAGAGAGAGAGAGAGAGAGAGAGAGAGAGAGAGAGAGAGAGAGAGAGAGAGAGAGAGAGAGAGAGAGAGAGAGAGAGACAGAGAGAGAGAGAGAGAGAGAGAGAGAGAGAGAGAGAGAGAGAGAGAGAGAGAGAGAGAGAGAGAGAGAGAGAGAGAGAGAGAGAGAGAGAGAGAGAGAGAGAGAGAGAGAGAGAGAGAGAGAGAGAGAGAGAGAGAGAGAGAGAGAGAGAGAGAGAGAGAGAGAGAGAGAGAGAGAGAGAGAGAGAGAGAGAGAGAGAGAGAGAGAGAGAGAGAGACAGAGAGAGACAGAGAGAGAGACAGAGAGAGAGAGAGAGAGAGAGAGAGAGAGAGAGAGAGAGAGAGAGAGAGAGAGAGAGAGAGAGAGAGACAGAGAGAGAGAGAGAGACAGAGAGAGACAGAGAGAGAGAGAGAGAGAGAGAGAGAGAGAGAGAGAGAGAGAGAGAGAGAGAGAGAGAGAGAGATGGGTGTAGGTCTTAAAAGAGGTCTGTTCAGTTTTGAGGAAAGTTACTTTACAATATCTTTAGTCTAGAATGAAGATCATGTTCACACACAACACTCTGCACTTACTCCTGATTTCTTAGATATTTTCTACTACAGTAAATTAAAAAAGTAATCCATTGGTTACTTGAAAAGTAATCTAATTGTAACACGTTGTAACTCCGGACCTGTTCATCTTTATTAGTTGTTAATCCATCAGGATTTACTCAGAGCTTCAGTTGAATTTAAAGGAAAACAAAGTAAACTCTGGAAGACTAAACTGAGACTCTCAGCATCTTCACACGAGCCTAATTATCAGCGAGGAAACTCACGATTCTCGGAGTCGTGACTTTCTAAGTTTGTCTGTGTGGCAGCTAGTTGCTAGCGCTGGAAGATAATTAGCGCCGATCACGAAAAAGCAAGTAGAGTTTAGCCTGGCGGGAAAATCTCCTCGTTTAGCTGCTCAGCTGGCTTCAGGTTAAGCAAAAAGTTAAGCATTTTTGAAACAATTTTTATACATCAGGAATTCGAAAAAACATCACAACATTATACTGCAAACAGAAAAACGAGGCATAAGTGTGGCTTTCAGCTGGATCTCTTTGTCTCCCGGAGATAATTAATCAAAGATGAGCAGATAATGAAGTTGATGAGCTCCTCCTCGTCCTGAGCTGGAGAGATAAGAGAAGTACAGACCCACACGAAACAGAAGAGCTAATTAAATCAGTCTTTATGGGCCATTTTTCAGGAACAGACAGAGCGGGCAGATTTCTTATAAAGTGTAGTCTGTTACTAAAATACATGAAGATAACTGAAGTTAGTACACAACACACATTTTAGGGAATATAATCCTTTTGATTACTTATGATCCAGCTCGTTTATCAAATTGATTGAAATATTTAAATAAGATAATCTCAGACCATATTGCTATAAAAAACAAGAGTACAAAAATAAGTTCAACATAATGAAGTGCGTCAGACGTTGCGTCTGTGAACGAACTGTGTTTGCGATAATTAATTTGATCATAAAAAAGTTAAATCAAAACATTTTAAAACGAATCAAAATAAAACACTTACTGAAAAAGTGAAATATTTTATTTGTTTATCTGCACGCCATTATTAAAATATTTATTTTACAATCTTAGGGCTACTTAAAATAAAAATATATTAGGTGAAAGAGCATCACGTGACAGCAAAGTTGGTGAATTTAAGCAGTTTAATGCGTTTTAAACAAACGCTTTCCAAAGTTCCAAAGTAGTGTTCCAATGTAGCGTTCCAAAGAAGTGTTCCAATGTTGCGTTCCAATGTTGCGTTCCAATGTAGCGTTCCAATGTAGTGCTGTTTGCACTAGTCTGCACACTTTACACTTTATGTGTCTAAGACACTGTCTCAGCTCAGTATGTGAGTTCTTTTGTATTGTGTTGTAAGTGTGACTCCATGTAGCACCAGGTCCTGGAGAAACAGTGTCTCGTTTCACTATGTACTGCACAGCTATATGTAGTTGAAATGACAATAAAAAGACACTTGACTTGACTAGTAAAATAACAGATTGAGGGATAATGGAAATAAAAGTAGATGATGTGATAATAAAACACTTCTCAAACATGAAAGATTGTAAATCCAGGGCTTAAATACTAAGTATCCAGCTCTCTACTGACAGAAAACTGAAAAGCTGGCTATTTTAGAAAAGAATGTTTAAAGGTTGAAATAAATAATTGCCACTGTGTAAATAATATGTAATCACGCAGAACTAAAAAAGTAACTACTTTTAATGTACTTTAATCTAAAACAAGTACTTTTTTGTAAAAAGACAAATAATCAAGAAACACTGAGAAGCTCAGAAGCACGTGTTCACAGCGCCACCTGCTGGTTGACTTCAGTCATGACACGGTTCTATAACATGCAAGAATTCAGATATGTGTGTGTGAGGACATCAGAACAAACCCAACAGAAATACAAGGAAAGCGCCACAATAACACGTGTGTTTAGTTCATAAGCACACACACAACCTGTCTGTTCTTCTGAATGTGGGTCTGAAAGCGTCCCACTTCTTCCCTGGACTCAATCAGACTGTCACGTGAGCTGGCGAACACACTCACACACACACACACACACACACACACACACACACACACACACACACACACACACACACACACACACACACACACAGGTCATCAGCGGTAACCACAGACTGTCCCCGAGGGTTACCATGGCAACCCGTCCGCGTCCACTTTTCATCTGAAGATCACGGCAGAGATGAGCGCCATGCTGCTGTTACTCACGAAAGCACTTACCGTCGCTTTTGTCTCGCTCAAATTGTAAAAAGTGATTTCCTGCAAAGTGTGAAAAGTGGATTATAAATAATGCAGACGGGGCTCCATTTCTAAAGACTAATAATCTGTCTACATGAGCACACTTCTAAGGGCGCGTGGATGAAATCTCACAATCCTTAGAGCACTCTAGTTAGACGAGGAAGAAGTCTGTACAGTGCCTGCTATAGCAAAAATACACACAAAATCACGAATGTCATTTTCATTAGATGCTGCATTACGGCAGATTAGAATTACCTAATCCACTCGACGAATCAAAGTGAAGAAAATCACCACTTTCTGACAAACTCCCTGCTGAAAAAAAGATAAAAACCAGTCTGGCAGGTTGGAAATGTGGACAAAACCCCTCTAAAACCATCTTAAACCAGCTAAGACCAGGCTGGGACACCAGCTGAAACGAGCCTAGGCTGCTTTTAGCTGTTTTTCTCCTCGCAGTAACACCACAGGAGACAAAAAACACCTCAAGACAGCATGAAAAACATCTTTGTGAATTGAACATTTTTTATCTGAATTTCAGGTTTCATGACTCGTGCGTAAAAACATGGAGATGGAAACATCGAGCCTCACAGATGAAGGAATAAATGCTCAGACATGAAGGTGATTTCACGTTTTATTGTGATTATAATATTACATAAGTGACACACAGTCTGACTGTACGTGTTCCTGTAGGCTACATTAAAGATATATAGATCTGGACGTGTGTGCGGACGCGTCAGTAATATATAGTCGAGTGTGTGAGTGTGTGTGTGAGTGTGTGTGTGCGCGTTTATTCACAGAGCTGACTCCAGCGACTGTGAGAAAGTCTCGATTAGTGTCACGATCTCTAAGTGAAAAAGTGCTTTAGACAGAGACGGAGAGTTCAGTAGGCTTTAAAGGGTAAAGTAGGGCTGCACGATTAATCGATATTAAACCGAAGACGAGATCTTGTCAGTGAAGCACGGTTCTGAGATCAGCAGGAAATCACCTGAAGGCCACAAAAACTAGAAAAAAACTAAATCCAGGCAGTCCCTACAGCACTAGCTAAGTAAACGGACAACTAATAAACACAAGACTACGGCAATATACGGTTTATCTCGCATTCTTTTTATTATCATTATAATAAAGTATATAATAACGCATTGCCTTTGAATACTATGAAATAATTTGACACGTATATTAAAATAAGCTACTTTCAGTAGTTCACTGAGAACCTACATAAGTAGCTGTGTTTATCGCAATTTCGTTGTTTTCATAATTGCGCGATTATATCGCCTGCATTGAATTTTCCGTAGCTTGTCGAGTGAACCGAGGCTCTGGGTGTTAAATGTGTGATGGTGATCAACAGCTGGATCTAGAACCGAATTTCCTGGCCAGGCACACGCCGCTATCGATTAATCTCGCAGCCCTGGTGTAAAGCGCGTGCGTTTGCGCTCGTCACCCGGCCTCGGGCGCGTGCACGTCTAAATGCGCGTCGGTATGCACGTGAGCGTGCTGCGTGTGCGCAGCTTCCGGCAGCGACGGCGTTTCCAGCGCTCCGTCTGCCGGATACAGCTGCAGCAGCGCCCCCTCCTGGCTGCTCTCTTTACTGCACGACTGGCAGCTGCAGTGAAGGATGCGCTCCACTAACTTATCCACCCGCGGGGCTTCATCGCTGCCGGCGCAGTCCAGGGTCACCTGCCAACACACGCAAAAAAACTGCATTCGAACTTTGTGCTTAATATCAAAATGAAAAAGTCTGTAACGTTTAAAGTAATGCTTATAAACCAGTTACAATTCATCAAGTTGCGTAACAAAGAAGACCGAAAGTAATCACACACAGTACTTTTTTCATTTAAAAAATATGATGTTTTTTTGTACTTGATGCAGAGCAAATACTGTGATAAAATGCTTCTGGTTGCAACACTGATGATGCGATAAGTACTAGATTAGCGATTAGCGATTAGCAGTAACGCAACCGGTCAACAATTTTTGGCGACAAAGCAGCCAGTTGATGTTGGTGAACGTTGTAGATCCGAGGCAACACAAGTTTTGCTAAAGCAGCGATGCATTATAAGAGATCCCGCCTTACATACAGCTTGTGATGTTCCTCATTTGTAAGTCACTTTGGATAAAAGCGTCTGCTAAATGAATATATGTAAATGAAATGCAAATCAGGAGGGAAAACAGGTCTGTTTCACAAAGTTCCCAGGCATTTTATGTTAATGCATCGCTGGCAAAAAGTTGTCAGAGCACACACTTAAGTGGCCATCAATAGAGACGTATGCTTCTCAGCTAAATAATGATGGCGCTAACTGGACTACGCTAATTGGCCAAACACTGAATGTCGGTAAAACTCACTACAAACCAAGAACACGCATGGAAAAAATGACCCCCGGTTGCTTTGTTGCTGTGGAAGTCCCCTCCCGAGTGTCTAAAATGAAGGCCAAACATGCCCTGATTGGCTGTGATTTTGTTTTTCTTGAAATTAGCCGCATGGCGTCTGTGTAACGTTAGTCTGCGCTAAGTGAGTGTCGGTACTGCGGGTCAGATCAGGTTGCTGTCACATTACTGCAGGTCTTTGTCAACACAAGCCTGAGTCTGTTTTATTTACCAAACGTGAACTGCTTTCTATTAAAGCCAGATTGTATGAAAGAACATAATAAGTAGCAGAGAGCGGCCCCTTTGAGTCAGCGGCGAACTCTAGGAGAGGTCTCGCAAACAGAACATGATGTTTAAGTGCGTGTAAATATAGCTCGGACCGAAGCTCCACATTCTTCGTGCGTCACAACGGTGTTGGGTTAACGTCAATACAAGCGTTCCCAGATCTCCACGGGTGAGAAAGAGGGCAAACAAAGTGATTATTTTCATATGTTGATATCTCGCACACACTGCCCTAGCGCGCTTTCGCCGGTGGTCAAACATTCCCGTCTTCTGTGGGCGAAGCCAAATAAACTTAGACACTAGAGGGCGAACGAAAGCCCGCCGCGAAACACTGTAAACACACGAAATCAACACACAGTCGCGCGTGACAGTGAAAACACGGCGCAAGACGGATGAGTGTGTTTGTTGTCTTTCAACATGCCTCATAAAGAGTCAGTCGAGCTCCACTGCGAGTCCATCCATCATCGCGCTGGATGTTGAACAGGTATTGCGGTTTGCTCGCAGCTCAACACACGACGAGACACGCGGCGGGACGCATTCATCATCTCAAACACACATCCACGTGTTAGAGAACAGATTAGATCAGTGCATGTGTCAATACTTCGGCTGTTTTCACTACTGCAGACGGTACTTCTGCAGCACAAATACGACTGCGGACGCAGTATTTCTGCTGTTTACTCAGCTGCAGCACAAATATCATTTATTTGCAGTATTCATGAAATTGACCATTTACACTATTCCAGCAAAAGTGACAGTTTGGATGCAGTACTTATGCAATATTCACTATTGCAAAAAAATTTCACGCAGTAGTTCTGCATTTTTCACTACTGCAGTCGAAATGTTTTCATCTACTCGCAATATTTCTGCAGTTTGCCATTTTAACAATTGCACCAAAGGTGACAAATTAGATTACTTATGCAGTGACAAATTAGCAGTACTTTTATAGCACAGTATTTCTGTGGTTTTTCACTACTGCATTAAAAGTGACCATTTTTTGCAGTGTTCACTACTGCAGCGCAAAAGTTATCATCTGCTCAAAGTATATTCTTTCCCACTGCTGCAAAAGATAACATTTGGACGCAGTCTTTACTTCCTCAACACAAATATTGAAATGTATTCGCAATATTTCAACAGTCTTCACTACTACAGCTCAAGCATGCCAATCTGGACACAAAACACTGTATGTATTACACGTACTTTACGCAGTGGTTTTGACGTTTAACTCTTAACGTGTTAGTAGTTTAACAATGACACACTCACCACCTCCCACTGCGTCTGCGCCGGCATGCAGGAGTCGCAATGGACCAGAGACTCGGTGGATTGTGGGAAGGTGTTGGGCACACTGTAGCTGAAACACTGACCCAGGCAGGCCCTGAAAAACAACGCAACACTGTTAGAGCCATCCACACATGATAATTGCTGCGCCACACAAGTTTTACAATATTTAAGAGCTGAATGTTTATTTTGGTCAAACGAGCACAGAGGAACCTTCTCGAGTTCCCTGGACTGGACAACAGCATGTGTGTGTGTGAGACCTGTTTTGGATGGACCGTGGCGTGCAGCCCGTGTGTCCGACGATCTGCGTGATGTTTTTGGCCTCGCACCAGGCACTTTTGTCGGGGAAGAGCGCAAGGCGGTTGATGTGAGCATGTGGAGCCGCGGTGCAGACCTCCAGCAGCAAACACGCCAACAGAACACGCAGCCACATCGCCAAACCTGAAACACATCGCTAACAATCACAAATACTACCACATTGCCAAACCTGAAACACATGCTAAAATTATGAAAAATACCACATCGCCAAACTTGAAACACATCGCTAAAATTACAAATAATACCACATCATCAAACTTGAAACTTATAGATAACATTACGAATAATACCACATCGCCAAACTTGAAACACATCGCTAACATTACAAATAATATCACATTGTCAAACTTGAAACTTATAGATAAAATTACGAATAATACCATATCGCAAAACTTGAAACACATCGCTAACATTACGAGTAATACCACATTGTCAAACTTGAAACTTATAGATAACATTACGAATAATACCAGATCACAAACTAAACATCACTAACATTACTGAATAATACCACATCACCAAACTTGAAACACATCACTAACATTACGAATAATACCACATCACAAACTTGAAACACATCACTAACATTACAAATAATACCACATCATCAAACTTGAAACACATCACTAACATTAAGAATAATACCACATCGTCAAAATGAAACACATCACTAACATTACGAATAATACCACATCGCCAAACTTGAAACATTAACATTACGAATAATACCACATCACAAACTTGAAACACATCACTAACATTACGAATAATACCACATCACCAAACTTGAAACACATCACTAACATTACGAATAATACCACCATCACCAAACTTGAAACACATCACTAACATTACAAATAATACCACATCACCAAACTTGAAACACATAGCTAACATTACAATAATGCCACATGCATGGACTTGAAACACATCAACATTACGAGATGATACCACATCGCCATCACTTGAAACACATCACTAACATTACAAATAATACCACATCGTCAAACTTGAAACACATCACTAACATTACGAATAATACCACATCGCCAAACTTGAAACACATCACTAACATTACGAATAATACCACATCACCAAACTTGAAACACATCACTAACATTACGAATAATACCAGATCACCAAACTTGAAACACATCACTAACATTACGAATAATACCACATCATGGAACTTGAAACACATCACTAACATTACGAATAATACCACATCGCCAAACTTGAAACACATCACTAACATTACTTAATAATACCACATCACCAAACTTGAAACACATCACTAACATTACGAATAATACCACATCGCCAAACTTGAAACACATCGCTAACATTACGAATAATACCACATCGCCAAACTTGAAACACATCACTAACATTCTTAATAATACCACATCGCCAAACTTGAAACACATCACTAACATTACAATAATACCACATCACCAAACTTGAAACACATCACTAACATTACAAATAATACCACATCGCCAAACTTGAAACACATCACTAACATTACGAATAATACCACATCGCCAAACTTGAAACACATCACAAACATTACTTAATAATACCACATCACCAAACTTGAAACACATCACTAACATTACGAATAATACCACATTGCCAAACTTGAAACACATCACTAACATTACTGAATAATACCACATTACTAAACTTGAAACACATCACTAACATTACGAATAATACCACATTGTCAAACTTGAAACACATCACTAACATTACTTAATAATATACCACATCACAAACTTGAAACACATCACTAACATTACGAATAATACCACATCACCAAACTTGAAACACATCACTAACATTACGAATAATACCACATCATCAAACTTGAAACACATCACTAACATTACTGAATAATACCACATTACTCAAACTTGAAACACATCACAAAACATTACGAATAATACCACATCATCAAACTTGAAACACATCACTAACATTACAAATAATACCACATCACCAAACTTGAAACACATCACTAACATTACGAATAATACCACATCACAAACTTGAAACACATCACTAACATTACTGAATAATACCACATCACCAAACTTGAAACACATCACTAACATTACGAATAATACCACATCACAAACTTGAAACACATCACTAACATTACGAATAATACCACATCATCAAACTTGAAACTTGATCACATCAAACATTACGAATAATACCACATCACCAAACTTGAAACACATCACTAACATTACGAATAATACCACATCACTAAACTTGAAACACATCACTAACATTACAAATAATACCACATCACAAACTTGAAACACATCACTAACATTACGTAATAATACCACATCGCCAAACTTGAAACACATCACTAATTACGATAATACCACATCGCCAAACTTGAAACACATCACAAACATTACAGATAATACCAGATCACCAAACTTGAAACACATCACTAACATTACGAATAATACCACATCACCAAAACTTGAAAACATCACTAACATTACAAATAATACCACATCACAAACTTGAAACACATCATTCTAACATTACAAATAATACCACATCGTCAAACTTGAAACACATCACTAACATTACAAATAATACCACATCACCAAACTTGAAACACATCACTAACATTACGAATAATACCACATCACCAAACTTGAAACACATCACTAACATTACGAATAATACCACATCGCCAAACTTGAAACACATCACTAACATTACGAATAATACCACATCGCCAAACTTGAAACACATCGCTAACATTACAAATAATACCACATCGTCAAACTTGAAACACATCGCTAACATTACGAATAATACCACATCACCAAACTTGAAACACATCACTAACATTACGAATAATACCACATCACCAAACTTGAAACACATCACTAACATTACTAAAATAATCGCCAAACTTGAAACACATCACTAACATTACTTAATACCACATCGCCAAACTTGAAACACATCATTAACATTACGAATAATACCACATCACTAAACTTGAAACACATCACTAACATTACTGAATAATGCCAGATCACCAAACTTGAAACACACATCACTAACATTACGAATAATACCACATCGCCAAACTTGAAACACATCACTAACATTACGAATAATACCACATCGCCAAACTTGAAACACATCACTAACATTACGAATAATACCACATCGCCAAACTTGAAACACATCGCTAACATTACGAATAATACCACATTGCCAAACTTGAAACACATCGCTAACATTGCGAATAATACCACATCGCCATACTTGAAACACATCGCTAACATTACAAATATACCACATTGTCAAACTTGAAACACATAGCTTACATTACGAATAATACCACATTGCCAAACTTGAAACACATCGCTAACATTACGAATAATACCACATCACCAAACTTGAAACACATCACTAACATTACAAATAATACCACATCATCAAACTTGAAACACATCACTAACATTACGAATAATACCACATTACTAAACTTGAAACACATCACTAACATTACGAATAATACCACATTACTAAACTTGAAACACATCACAAACATTACGAATAATACCACATCGTCAAACTTGAAACACATCACTAACATTACGAATAATACCACATCATCAAACTTGAAAAACATCAGTAACATTACGAATAATACATCACCAAACTTGAAAAACATCAGTAACATTACGAATAATACATCACCAAACTTGAAACACATCACAAACATTACGAATAATACCACATTGTCAAACTTGAAACACATTGCTAACATTACAAATAATACCACATTGTCAAACTTGAAACTTATAGATAACATTACGAATAATACCAGATCACCAAACTTGAAACACATCACTAACATTACGAATAATACCACATCGTCAAACTTGAAACACATCACTAACATTACAAATAATACCACATCATCAAACTTGAAACACATCACTAACATTAAGAATAATACCACATCGTCAAAATGAAACACATCACTAACATTACGAATAATACCACATCGCCAAACTTGAAACACATCACAAACATTACGAATAATACCAAATCACCAAACTTGAAACACATCACTAACATTACGAATAATACCAGATCACCAAACTTGAAATGCAATGCTAACATTGCGAATAATACCACATCGTCAAACTTGAAACACATCGCTAACATTACAAATATACCACATTGTCAAACTTGAAACCTATAGATAACATTACAAATAATACCACATCGTCAAACTTGAAACACATTGCTAACATTACGAATAATACCACATTGCCAAACTTGAAACACATCATAACATTACTTAATAATACCACATCGCCAAACTTGAAACACATCACTAACATTACGAATAATACCACATCACCATACTTGAAACACATCGCTAACATTACAAATATACCACATTGTCAAACTTGAAACACATAGCTTACATTACGAATAATACCACATTGCCAAACTTGAAACACATCGCTAACATTACGAATAATACCACATCACCAAACTTGAAACACATCACTAACATTACAAATAATACCACATCATCAAACTTGAAACACATCACTAACATTACGAATAATACCACATCGCCAAACTTGAAACACATCACTAACATTACTTAATAATACCACATTACTAAACTTGAAACACATCACAAACATTACAATACCACATCAAAACTTGAAACACATCACTAACATTACGAATAATACCACATCACCAAACTTGAAAAACATCATAACATTACGAATAATACATCACCAAACTTGAAAACATCAGTAACATTACTGCATCACCAAACTTGAAACACATCACAAACATTACGAATAATACCACATTGTCAAACTTGAAACACATCACTAACATTACAATAATACCACATTGTCAAACTTGAAACACATCACTAACATTACAATCATAATACCACATTGTCAAACTTGAAACTTATAGATAACATTACGAATAATACCACATCACAAACTTGAAACACATCACTAACATTAAGAATAATACCACATCATCAAAATGAAACACATCACTAACATTACGAATAATACCACATCACCAAACTTGAAACACATCACTAACATTACGAATAATACCAGATCACCAAACTTGAAACACATCATCACTAATACA
>NC_056720.1:674128-686628 GCF_018831695.1 Puntigrus tetrazona
TGACATTTATGAAAAAAGATTTTTCCACCTTTTAATTCTTATTTTTTATTTCTAGTAAATAATAAGTCAGGGTTTTAAAGTGCTTCTGCTTCGGATTCTGCTGTTATTAGGAGCTGCTCTGTTGAGCTCGACTGAGACGTGTGTGTGTGTGTGTGTGTGTGTGTGTGTGTGTGTTTCAGGAGAAGTCCAGCGGGCGTACGGCTCACTATAAGCTCACGTCGACCGTCATGCTGTGGCTGCAGACCACTAAAACCGGCTCGGGCACCATGAACCTGGGCGGCAGTCTCACCCGACAGGTACCTCTTTCCCCCGGCTCTACTTATAGCGCTCAGCAGGGTCATGTGACCGCCTCAGGTTACCCTGTGTGTGTGTGTGTGTGTGTGTGTCCTCAGATGGAGAAAGACGAGACGGTCAGTGAATCCTCTCCTCACATCGCTAACATCGGCCGCCTGGTGGAGGTGATTCTCTCTCTCTCACACACACGCTAGTGCTAGTGTCTTCAAACACGCTTAAACTCTGTCTGTGTGTGTGTGTGTCAGGACATGGAGAACAAGATCCGCTCCACTCTCAATGAGATCTACTTCGGCAAGACCAAGGACATCGTGAATGGCCTGAGGTACGTCACAGATCAAACATTGAGTCACGAGTGAATCATTCACTGATTCAGAATCCATCTGATGAATCACTGAGCTGCTCGTATCTGAATTCAGAATAAACCGTGACCACCTGCAGTGGACAATGCTTTCTGGAAAAAAATAATATATTTAAATATATATATATATATATATATATATATATGTATGTCAATTCAGAGTTTGTGAGTCAACTTGAATGAATCAATGAACTAGTTCATATCAGTTGTTATAGTGAACAGCCGTTGACATGTTTTTCTTCTCACAGATGAATGTCAGATACAGTTTAGTTTCAAGTCAGTCATATTTTATTGTTTTAGTTTCATTTAGTATACAGATTCATTACAGATTCACATTACAGAGTCATTTTTACGTTCTAGTTTATTTCAGATTCAATATAGATTCTGATTTATCAAAAAAAATCAGATTCGTTGCATATTCATTTCAGGTTCAAGATTAATACAGATTCAGTTAATTTACAGATTTTACCGATTCATTTTAGAGTCAGGGTCATTAGATTCAGATTCATTAATCATTATACATTTTGTTTCATTACACATTTTGATTCTTTACAGATTCATTACAGATTTGGATTCATTAAAGATTCATCACAGAATCAGATTCAGTTTGATTTGTTTCCTCATTGATTCCTGTCATTCCCAGTGTTCCTCCTGCTCACTTTCCTCATATTTTCCCTCTCTCTATGTGTGTCTTGTGTGTGTGTGTGTGTGTGTCTCTCTCTCTCTCTCTCTCTCTCTCTCTCTCTCTCTCTCTCTCTCTCTCTCTCTCTCTCTCTCTCTCTCTCTCTCTCTCTGTCTCTCTCTCTCTCTCTCTCTCTCTCTCTCTCTCTCTCTCTCTCTCTCTCTCTCTCTCTCTCTCTCTGTGTGTGTGTCTCTCTCTCTGTGTGTGTGTCTCTCTCTGTGTGTGTGTCTCTCTCTGTGTGTGTGTCTCTCTCTCTGTGTGTGTCTCTCTCTGTGTGTGTCTCTCTCTCTGTGTGTGTGTCTCTCTCTCTCTCTGTCTCTCTCTCTCTCTGTCTCTCTGTGTGTGTCTCTCTCTCTCTCTGTGTCTCTCTGTCTCTCTCTCTCTCTGTGTCTCTCTCTCTCTCTCTCTGTCTCTCTCTCTCTCTCTCTCTCTCTCTCTCTCTCTCTCTCTCTCTCTCTCTCTCTCTCTCTCTCTCTCTCTCTCTCTCTCTCTCTCTCTCTCTCTCTCTCTCTGTCTCTCTCTCTCTCTCTCTCTCTCTCTCTCTCTCTCTCTCTCTCTCTCTCTCTGTCTCTCTCTCTCTCTGTCTCTCTCTCTGTCTCTCTCTCTCTCTCTCTCTCTCTCTCTCTCTCTCTCTCTCTCTCTCTCTCTCTCTCTCTCTCTCTCTCTGTCTCTCTCTCTCTGTCTCTCTCTCTCTCTCTCTCTCTCTCTGTCTCTCTCTCTCTCTCTCTCTCTCTCTCTCTCTCTCTCTCTCTCTCTCTCTCTCTCTCTCTCTCTCTCTCTCTCTCTCTCTCTCTCTCTCTGTCTCTCTCTCTCTCTGTGTGTGTGTCTCTCTCTCTCTCTCTCTCTCTCTCTCTCTCTCTCTCTCTGTCTCTCTCTCTCTCTCTCTCTCTCTCTCTGTCTCTCTCTCTCTCTCTCTCTCTCTCTCTCTCTCTCTCTCTCTCTCTCTCTCTCTCTCTCTCTGTCTCTCTCTCTCTCTCTCTCTCTCTCTCTCTCTCTCTCTCTCTCTCTCTCTCTCTCTCTCTCTCTCTCTCTCTCTCTCTCTCTCTCTCTCTCTCTCTCTCTCTCTCTCTCTCTCTCTCTCTCTCTCTCTCTCTCTCTCTCTCTCTCTCTCTCTCTCTCTCTCTCTCTCTCTCTCTCTCTCTCTCTCTCTCTCTCTCTCTCTCTCTCTCTCTCTCTCTCTCTCTCTCTCTCTCTCTCTCTCTCTCTCTCTCTCTCTCTCTCTCTCTCTCTCTCTCTCTCTCTCTCTCTCTCTCTCTCTCTCTCTCTCTCTCTCTCTCTCTCTCTCTCTCTCTCTCTCTCTCTCTCTCTCTCTCTCTCTCTCTCTCTCTCTCTGTCTCTCTCTCTCTCTCTGTGTGTGGTCTCTCTCTCTCTCTCTCTCTCTCTCTGTGTGTGTGTGGTTCTCGGGCTCCAGATCTATCGAGTCTCTCCCTGATAATCAAAAGTACCGTCAGCTGCAGCGGGAGCTCTCTCAGGTTCTGACCCAGCGTCAGATCTACATTGATTAGGGTCAGAGCTTTGTGTGTGTGTGCTGGCCTGCGGACCTCTCTAACAGACACACTCACTAACTGCATGCAGGTGCATTCTGGGTACTGAGTGTTCGTCGCCGCCGGTGTGGTTTACCCTGTAGTTAAATGATTTACAGTTAATACAAGAGTGAATCATTCTGATGAATTATGTTTATATTACATTGAATCAATATGTCAAACAATTAATCATTATTAATTGCATCCAAAATAAAACTTTTTGATGATATATAGGTGTACTGTATATATAAATACACTATCATGCATCTATTTTGGAAATGTGTGTGTGCATATATATATATATGGAGGGATTTGAGTGTCTGAATGACCCTAGGAGCTAGGTTGTCTGGTGCTATATGCTCCTGGTAGTGCCTTCCAAGGCAAATCCCTAGGTGACAAGCCAGACAAAGAGCGGTCCTCCCCCACCCCTTATGAACAACAAAAATAATAAAGTTACCTGGTTATTATGACCAAGGCCTGGGGCTGGGCCCGGCATGCGAGCGCCTGGTGGCCGGGTCTTGCCCCGCGTGCGGTGTGGGGCCGTCCTCCCATGGGCCCACCACCTGCAGGAGGGACCGTAAGGGGCCGGTGCCTTGTGGTTTGGGCAGCAGTTGAAGGCGGGGACCTCGGCAACCCAACCCCTGGACACAGACTCTGGTTTTAGGGACATGGAATTTCACCTCTCTGGGGGGAAGGAGCCTGAGTTGCTGCGGGAGGTAGAGAGGTACTGGCTAGAGATAGTCGGGCTCACCTCCACACGCAGCTTGGGCTCTGGAACCCATCTCCTCAAAAGGGGCTGGACTCTTCACTACTCTGGTGTTGCCCGCAGTGAGAGGCGGCGGGCTGGTGTGGGCTTGTTCATAGCCCCCCAGCTTAGCCGCCATATTTTCAAGTTTACCCCAGTGAGAGGTAATGAGAGGGTCGCCTCCCTGCGATTTCGGGTTGGGGGGAGGACTCTCACTGTCATTTGTGCTTATGGGCCGAATGGCAGTATAGAATACCCGGCATTCTTGGAGTCTTTGGGAAGGGTGCTCCAACTGGGGGAACAGCCCCACCGATCTAAACCAGAGTGATGTTCTGTTGTTGGAATTGTTGGCTGTGATAGTCACGGCCTGTCCATAACGAACACCATGTTCAAGCATAAGGGTGTCTACCAGTACACATGGCACCAGGACCCCCTAGGGCGGAGGTTGTTGAGAAGCTCCTCGGTGGCAAGGCACCAGGGGTAGACGAAATCCGCCTGGAGTACATCAGGTCTCTGGATGTTGTAGGGCTGTCTTGGCTGACACGCCTCTGCAGCATCGCGTGGATGCGGGGGACAGTGTCTCTGGACTGGCAGACCAGGGTGGTGGTTCCTCTTTTTAATAAGGAGGACCGGAGGGTGTGCTCCAACTATAGGGGATCACATTCCCTCCCTGGGAAAGTCTATGATAGTGGAACTTCAGCTTCAGGAGGAACAATGCGGGTTTCGTCCTGGATGTGGAACACTGGACCAGCTCTATACCCTCTTCAGGATACTGGAGGGTTTCTGGGAGTTTGCCCAACCCCTCCACATGTGTTTTGTGGATTTGGAGAAGGCATTCGACTGGTTCCTTGCGGTGTCCTGTGGGGGGTGCTCTGGGAATACGGGGTAAGGGGCCTATTGTTAAGGGCGGTCCGGTCCCTTTATGATCAGAGCAGGAGCTTGGTTCGCATTGCCGGTATTAAGTCAGACTTGTTCCCAGTGCATGTTGGACTCTGACAGGGCTGCCCTTTGTCACTGGTCCTGGTCATTATTTTTTTATTCTTTTAAAGTCCAGTATGCGTGTAATGACTTTTAATACGTATGTCTCGAGTGTTTTACCCCGTCTGGTTTGTTTTGTAACAGCATGCGGTGGTGTTTGATTGGTCAGTCTTTGATTCTAAACCTGTCTCTCTTGTCTTCTGGTGTTTTTCAGGAGCGTTCAGACGCTGGCGGATAAATCGAAGCAGGAGGCTCTGAAGAACGACCTGATGCACGCTCTTAGCCAACGCAGCAAACAGCAGAGCTAGAGACGAGTGTCTCTCTCTCACTCTCTCACTCTTTCTCTCTCTCTCTCTCTCTCTCTCTCTGTCTCTCTCTCTCTCTCTCTCTCTCTCTCTCTCTCTCTCTCTCTCTCTCTCTCTCTCTCTCTCTCTCTCTCTCTCTCTCTCTCTCTCTCTCTCTCTCTCTCTCTCTCTCTCTCTCTCTCTCTCACTCTTTCTCTCACTCTCTGTCTCTCTCTCTCACTCTCTCTCATTCTCTCACTCTTTCTCTCTCTCTCTCTTTCTCTCACTCTCTCTTTGTCTCTCTCTCTCATTCTCTCACTCTTTCTCTCACTCTCTTTCTATCTCACTCTTTCTCTCACTCTCTCTCTTTCTCTTTCTCTCCACCTCACGGCTGTCTGTCTCCATCTGCGCAAAGCAAAGGAAATAGGAGAAAAGGCTACGCTTTTTGTTTTTGTATTTCAGCTCACCCGTCTCTCTCTGTCTGGTCTGTAATCACGTAGTATTAAGACAGCGTCTGATTGGCTCTCGGTGACATCATCGCAGTGGGGGCGGAGCTTTTCTCCTGCCATCAGAAGAACAAGTTTTCTCGTAGTCTCACCCGTCACGTACGCGCGTCACGAATTAACGAAGAGCGGGTGATTATATAAATATATATAAATATATAAATATCCACACGTATGTATGTATTATGACCATTGTCTTGCTGTTAATATTAAACTTTCTGCTCAAGTCCTTGCAGACGAGTGTGTGTTTTGCGCGAGTGTGTTTAACGCGTGTTTGTGTCACGAAGCAGCAAACTTATCCCCCTTTCTGTCCATCTGGGAGCGTCAGACAGTTTCGTTGTTTTCTTGGGGTGGATTATTATTTGTTTTTTTTTTTTGTTTTTTTTTTTGGTCGTTTTTTTTTGGTTTTTTTTTTTTTGCTTTTGTTTTTTGTAAAGCTTACAGTTTATGTTGTATTAGGGCCTCCAGCAACAATAAAACAGGAAAAACTGAACCCGTGTGCTCTGCTTCTGTGAAACGTCGTCTGGTTTTCTCACAGGTCATTTAACGGTTCAATATTTCATCAACATGTAGTTGTGTAATAGCCATGTCATTATCACAAATTACACACTTTTAGACAGATCTCTGTAGTTTTTATAGACAGGAAAGCTTAAAAAAAACCTCAAATAATCATGGCTTACTATTGATTAAATTAGGAAGATATTGAATAAGAGGGCTATCTTGTTCTTGATTAGAGTTATCTTGATAGATATTAATATGTTAGCATAAATCATGATTTACTGAAAGTTGCTCGTGGTGTACCTCAAGGTTCAGTGTTAGGCCCTGAATGGTTTGTATATGAATGATATTTGTGAGGTGTCTTGAATATTGAAAGTTGTCAAATTTACAAATGGAACAAGGTGGCCTCTAAAACATTTTAAAGAAATGGTTTGTTCTAGAATTTTAGTGTATATTCTCTAATAGACAGTGTTAATCATGTGAGGAAAAAAATAGATGCCAGTAAAAAATTAGGGTGTAATTACTAAATTATGTCGGAAAACATTAATAAGATTAATAAAACTGAAAATATATTTAAAAAGAGTTCATTATATTGCATAGTTTTCACACATAGTGATTATCATATGAGAGTATAAGGAAACAAAATAAACAGAAATACAATGTATGTTACAAAAGAGAGCCGTTAGGATATTCAGTTCTTTTCTACTAATCATTTTCATTATATATATATATATATATATATATATATATATATATATATATATATATATATATATATATATATATAATTATATTTTTTTTTGCTATTTTTATCCTCAGAAGAAAAGCGCGCGAGTTGCTGGGCAGATTAGAACATTTGATAAATACAGTGAGAACTTAGCGTCACGTGAAGCAACTAATGCTGTTTTGCTAAACGGGTTTATAGAAAAACAAGTAATTCTATAATAAAACCGTAATGTAAGGATCCAGGAGATGTGGGAAACGTTTATTTTTATTCAGGGCAGGGGATGTTATTCACGAACAGATCCCTCTAGAGACATCAGATATAAGCGCTGTTCGTTTAAAGATCTCAGATCCTCAGAGGTGTGTGAATATAAACGTGTTTGATCTTTAAATATCATGTTCAAAATGAAACCCCCAGCTTTCTGTGAGGTGTAGGAGGGAAGGGGTCTGGGCAGAAGAGGGCGCCACAACAACACCCGGAAAAGTTCTGAGGATCACACGAAACATTAATAAATGGCCGCTTTATGTCTTAAACGCATGTTCTTGTTTTATTGTGGGTTTAAAGTGCATATGCGGTTTTTTTGTTTTGTTTACGTCACCAAGCAGAACAAACTCAAGCCAACTATGAAAATAAATCACACGCAGAGGGTCGCTTTGTGAATGTCGTTTAAGTATATTGTTATTTAGGGGCACCTTTTGGATTTCTTTCAGGAAAACGAGAGGTTTATTGAAATTACTCGCGCGCTACAGTAGCACCCATGACTAGAAAGAGCTGTGTGTTTGTAATTCTATTCATAATTCCAACAAACAGAACATTTTCTTTCCTCCTTGGCTATGTTTTGGGAACCAAATAAAAACATTACGCGAACGTTTTGTCACCAAAAGCTAGAACACACACACACACACACACACACACACACACACACACACACACACACACACACACACACACACACACACACACACACACACACACACACACACACACACACACAATAGACACCATTACATAATGTGTGATGGTTTGGTTCTAGTGGGACCTGTGTTGGTTTCAGTGCTGGTGATCGTTTATCTTCTATTGGTGGCTCGTTAAACGCATCCTAATGGAATGTGTCCCAAAACACACCCGGCTCTCCATTTTTTAATGATTTTATGGTTAAAAGTTGATGGTTTTTCACAGCGGTGGAAACCATTAGAATCTCCGTGATGGTGCCCATTGTTTTTCTCAGCAGGGCAGAACGTTCTGGGAACCAGAATATGTGACTTCTCCACAGATACGCGTGTTTAATTTGATCTGAAAGCGCAGCACTGACCAGTTGTTTTGGGGCAATTTCAGTTGCCCTTTTAAGATCTGCCCCCCACAGGACACCCCCTCTCCCTTTCTCTGTGAATCAGGTTTATGTTAATGATCCCCTCCCCAGACTCGATCCGTGTTCACTGGAGGTGTGTGTGTGTGTGTGTGTGGATCAGCATGGAGACTCCGCACGCCAACTTTGAGGAGGAAAACTGGATGTAATTCATTCTCGGCGGAGGAGCAGCGCGCACCGAGGAGCGATGAAGCGGGGTTTGTTGCTCTTCGTGCTGGGGTGGATCAGACTCCCGTGGCTCGTGGATGCTTTCGTGGTTCATGTGAGCGAGAATGCGGGAAAGGGCACCGCGATCGCCGGTCTGGAGAGAAGCGCCGCTTGCGCGCTGGAGCAGCTCATCCTGCCGCGCTTCGCCCAGAGTTTCCTGCGCCCGGACGCGGGCGTCCTGACTCTTTCTGACGCTTTGAACTGCGACTCGGTTCTTCTGAACCCGTTCAGGGTGTACGCGGTCGCGGAGTGTTTGGATAACGCGTCCGGTTTCAGACACCTCGTAACGAGTCGGTATGATGTGCACGTTCACGGGAGGAACTGCGCGAGGGAACGTCAGCGGGAATCAAAAAAGCTGGACGTGGAGATTATAAGTTTAACGGACACGACTTCAAAGTGCCGCGAGGCGAACACCGCTGTTTTTCGGGTGTTTGATGTGTTACCGGGCAACTGTAACGTAACCGGGACTTCAGCGCTTTATATCTCCGAAGGGATGCTGTTCACTTCCGCTCCGCTGTGCTTCACTCGCGACTCGCTGCTGGAGTTCACGCTGCGTTGCGAAAGAGGCGCGCGTAGCGCTTTAGCGCATGCGCACTGGCGAGTAGGCCGCGGCCCTTTCACTCAAGCACACCTGAGGAAGGTACTGCAGCAGGCCGCGGGTTCGAGCTCGGGTCTGCTGAGCAGAAGGAAGAGGAACATCAACAATAACCCTCAGTTCCAGCCTCCGATGTATCAGGTGTCAGTTGCGGAGAATCAGCCAGCTGGGACTTTTGTTGTTCTTTTGAAAGCATTTGACCCTGATGAGGGTGAAGCCGGTAGGCTGGAATATTTCTTAGAGGCACTGTTTGATAGTCGGTCCAACAATCTCTTCACCGTTGACTCGTCTAGCGGCGTCGTTTCCACAGTTGAGATCCTAGATAGAGAAACTAAGGATACACATGTTTTTAGGGTCACGGCGGTCGATCACGGAACGCCACGGCGTACGGCGATGGCCACTCTTACCGTAACAGTTAGCGATACGAATGATCACGACCCTGTATTTGAGCAGCAGGATTATAAAGAAAGCGTACGTGAAAATCTGGAGATTGGTTACGAGGTTCTAACTGTGCGCGCCACGGATGGCGACGCTCCTGTTAACGGAAACATCCTTTATCATTTGCTGAACAACAACAATGGGACTAGCGATGTTTTTGAGATCGATTCTCGGTCTGGGGTTATTCGCACTCGAGGACCAGTCGACCGCGAAATGGTCGAATCTTACGTGCTTCTGGTCGAAGCCAATGATCAAGGAAGGGATCCCGGCCCCCGAAGTGCAACTGCAACCGTCCACATCATCGTAGAGGATGATAACGACAACGCACCGCAGTTCAGTGAGAAACGCTACGTTGTAAAGGTTCCCGAAGACTTGACGCCTAACACTGAAATCCTGCAGGTGACAGCCACAGATCAAGACCGTGGGAACAATGCTGTTGTGCATTTTAGCATAATGAGCGGCAACACGAGGGGCCAGTTTTACATCGACGCCCAAACGGGTAAATTAGACTTGGTGAGTCAGCTGGATTACGAGATTAATAAAGAGTACATGCTCCGCATTCGAGCACAAGATGGCGGGCGCCCACCGCTCTCCAACATCAGCGGCCTCGTCACGGTGCAAGTACTAGACGTTAACGACAACGCTCCTATATTTGTAAGCACTCCCTTCCAAGCTACGGTGCTGGAGAACGTTCCTGTTGGATATTCCGTCATTCATATTCAAGCCGTAGACGCAGATGCTGGAGATAATTCGCGCTTGGAATACCGTCTCACAGAGATCACACCGAACTTCCCATTCACGATCAACAACAGCACCGGCTGGATCGTTGTCGCATCGGAACTGGACAGAGAAAGCATAGACTTCTATAACTTCGGAGTGGAAGCGCGAGACCATGGAACACCGGCCATGTCCTCATCAGCTAGCATCAGCATGACTATCCTAGACGTCAACGATAACAACCCTGAGTTTACACAAAAGGCCTACTACATGCGCCTAAACGAGGACGCATCTGTAGGAACGAGCGTCGTTACCGTGTCCGCCATCGATCAGGATATTAACAGTGTTGTTACATATCAGATCTCGAGTGGGAATACAAGAAACCGGTTTTCCATCACTAGCCAGAGCGGCGGAGGCCTCATTACACTTGCGCTACCGTTGGACTATAAGCTGGAAAGACAGTACGTCCTTACCGTAACAGCATCTGATGGCACGCGCTTCGACACCGCCAAGGTTTATGTTAACGTAACGGATGCTAACACGCACAGGCCGGTTTTCCAGAGCTCGCATTACACAGTCAACATCAACGAAGACCGGCCTGTCGGGACGACCGTAGTGATGATTAGCGCGACGGACGAGGACACAGGTGAGAATGCCCGAATTACGTACATCATGGACGACAGCATCCCACAGTTTAACATTGATCCGGATAGCGGCGCGGTAACCACGCAGATGGAGCTCGATTACGAAGATCAAGTTTCCTACACGCTTGCAATTACAGCTCGCGACAACGGCATCCCACAGAAGTCCGACACCACTTACCTGGAGATCCTGGTGAACGACGTTAACGACAACTCGCCCGTGTTTCTGCGCGACCGCTACTTGGGATCAGTCATGGAGGACATTCCCACGTTCACCAGTGTCCTGCAGGTGTCTGCGACCGACCAAGACTCGGGCCTCAACGGACGCGTCTTCTACACGTTCCAAGGCGGAGAAGACGGAGACGGCGACTTCATCATTGAGTCCACTTCTGGAATCGTACGAACTCTGCGACGCCTTGACCGAGAAAATACACCCGTTTATAACCTCCAAGCCTTTGCAGTGGATAAAGGCGTTCCGGCACTCAAGACACCGGTTGATATCCAGGTGACCGTGTTAGACGTAAATGACAACCCCCCTGTTTTCCAGAAAGACGAGTTTGATATCTTCGTAGAGGAGAACAGTCCCATCGGGCTGGTGGTGGCCCACATATCTGCGTCAGACCCAGATGAAGGCAGCAATGCGCAAATCATGTACCAGATTGTCGAAGGCAACATCCCTGAGATCTTCCAACTGGACATCTTCTCCGGGGAGCTCACCGCTCTGACCGACCTCGACTACGAGACGCGTTCTGAGTATATCATCGTAGTTCAAGCCACGTCTGCGCCTCTGGTCAGCAGAGCCACGGTCCACATCAAACTCATCGACAAGAACGACAACGTCCCTGTCCTCAAGAACTTCCAGATTATATTTAACAACTATGTAACCGATAAGACCAACAGCTTCCCGTCGGGGGTGATCGGCCGGATCCCGGCTCACGACCCGGACATCTCCGATCAGCTCCACTACAGCTTCCAGGCTGGAAACGAGCTGAGTTTGGTGCTCCTGAACCAGAGCACCGGAGAGATCCGACTCAGCCGAGCCCTGGACAACAACAGACCTCTGGAGGCGTCCATGAAGATCTCCGTCTCGGGTAAGAAGCTGCTTCAGATCTTTCAATTTGTTGTCTGATATTGTTATAATTTTTTGTTGTCATTTTTATTTATTCTAGTATTGTAAAAAAAATTTGTTACATACATAATATGTAAACAAAAATTTATGTAAACAAAAATTTATATTTCGGATGCAATTAATCGTTTGGCATTTATTCAAAGTAATATTTAAGAATTTTGTAAATGATAAATGAGTAAAATAAACATGACAACTACTCTGCAAGAATATATTGTCTTCTTTTCTAGTATAAACAAGTTTTGGCTCAGTTACTTATTGGCCGTTGCCGATATTTGAGAAATGTCAGTTATCAGCTGATAGCTGGGCTTTGGCAGACCACTGGTTTCAGTGTTTTTGAACTCAGGACGGAGCGCTTGCGTGACATCTGTGTGTTTGTAGGTCAGCGGTGATGTATAATACATGACCTTTGCTCCGACACGCAGTGACTCGGTATTAATACATGAGAGAGTGAATGCTTTGAGGAGTACGGATCTGTCTCCTTGTGCTTCAGGTTATCTGACATTGAAGCAGATCCAGTGGTTAGACGTGGTCCTCACGTGATTGCGTGACTGAGTCCTGATGGAAACACGCTCGGATGCGTTCATGTGATTTGAGTTCCTTCTGACAGAAAACATCCATTACAAGCCAATTAATACGAGACGAAACCGCAGGCCTGGTTTAATGGTGCTGACAGAAACGCTCGCTCTCAGTGATGGTTAAACATCTCTTTAATTCTGTGGGAGTTTGTAGGACGTAAAAAGATGGTAAACATCAGCGATTGTTCAGATTTGTCTCTGCTGCAGTGGAGACGCTGACGTTGATCCTCATTGTTGATCCCT
>NC_056720.1:694128-701628 GCF_018831695.1 Puntigrus tetrazona
TGTGCGTGTGTGTGTGTGTGTGTGTGTGTGAGTGTGTGTGTGTGTGTGTCGCGAGCGGTTCCCAGCATTCCTTCCTCTGTGTTTGGACCCAGATCAGATGTTTATTGGCAGGCGTCTCGGAGCGGCGCATTAATGCTGTTTATTTGCATCCTGAAGGATTGGATGAGTGTTCGGTCAATTAGAGATCGCTGCTAGATTGTGTTGAAGAAAGCTGCTCTTTAGAGCCAAACCTCGACGAGAAGTTACTGTCAAACTACTAGATATTCAGCATTCAATGACAAGCACTGAACCAGATCTTTTTGTCCAAATCAGTCTAAGTGAATCATTTAAATGAACAGATTCATTTAAGTGAACCATCCAAACATCAGTTCGGTTCACTCAAATGAATCTGTCCATTTGGTCTGTTGCTCTATAGATGGTTAGTTTCAAACCAGTCTTTATATCTGGATGGGCCACTTTAAATGAATTTGTTCACTTAAAAGAACCCATTCATTCGGAAGGTTAGATCAAAAAAAGAACCGTGCTATTGAACAGATTATTTTGGTATATCATTCAAATGAGCTGATTCATTTAAGGGAACCGTTTAAATGAACTGATTCACATAAGACAAAGATCTCAAAGAACCCATTCAAACTGATTTATTTACGTGAAACATGCAAAAGAACTGATTCATTTAGGTGAACCGTCTGATGGTTTTCTTCTCTGTGTTCCTGTAGATGGCGTTCACTCTGTGTCGGCTCAGTGTCTGCTGCAGGTCACCATCATCACGGACGAGATGCTCTCCAACAGCATCACGCTGCGATTGGCCGACACGACGCAGGAGCGCTTCCTCTCGCTCCTATTGGCTCAGTTCCTGGAGGGCGTGGCCCGTGTGCTCTCGGCGTCGCGGGAGGATGTGGTGGTCTTCAACATCCAGGACGACACGGACGTCAGCGCCGGGATCCTGAACGTCAGCCTGTCGGTGGCGGCCCCGGGCGAGGGGTCGCGGGGTCACGGGGTCAGCGGCGGGGGTCATCCGGAGTTCTTGGGGTCCGAGGAGCTGCAGGAGCGTCTGTATCTGAACCGCAGCCTGCTGGCGCAGATCTCCTCACAGGTACGCTAACTTACTGATACATTAATATCTACAGTGTGTCTCTGGAGCTCAGAAGCATTATTAGTGTTATTTGCTAGAGAAACTAAGTCTATGTTAAATAAATAAAGTTCTATGATAGCCACTCTGTAAATTAAGCTATTATATTTAATTTGAGTGTTAATATAGTTATTACTGAATCTTAGTTTGGGTTCTGTTGTTAACTCTAAGTTAGCTGGTCTAATATAAAGGATGCTGAGCTACACTTTTATCCCCAAAGAACATGTTGATAACAATTGAATGTATGTTTAGTATTTTTTCCTCCTGCTGTATTAAAACCATATGAAATCATGAAAACCTTTGCTGTGTTTGTGTACTATCACACTACTGATTTTCTTTTCGCAGGAGGTGCTGCCTTTCGACGACAACATCTGCCTGCGCGAGCCGTGCGAGAACTACATGAAGTGTGTATCAGTGCTGAAGTTCGACAGCCTGGCTCCGTTCGTGGCGTCCGACACCATCCTGTTCCGGCCCATCCACCCGATCGCAGGGCTGCGCTGCCGCTGTCCGCTGGGCTTCACGGGCGACTACTGCGAGACTGAGATCGACCTGTGCTACTCCAAACCCTGCGGCCCTCACGGGATCTGCCGCAGCCACGAGGGCGGCTTCACCTGCCAGTGTCTCCACGACTACACAGGTGAGGGGCGGAGCTACACACACGAACACGCCCACATCGCTCTCTCGCATCCTGATCAAACAGAGGGGTGGAGCAACACACACAAACACGCCCACAATGCTCTCTCACATGCTGATGTGAAAAGGGGCGGAGCAACACATATGAACACGCCCACATCACACTCTCACATCCTGATGTAAAAAGAGGCGGAGCAACACAGACACGCCCACATTGCTCTTTCGCATTCTGCTCAAACAGAGGGGTGGAGCCTCCATTTACAAACATACCCACATCGCTCTTTCACATCCTGGTTGCACAGAGGGGCGGGGCAAAACATAGAAACACGCCCACATCGCTCTCTCGCATCCTGATTGAACAGATCAAACTTATTTTGAAACTCACAACAATGAAATATTCACGTTGTTCTCATAAGAGCGCCTATGAAGAGTCGCGTTTATGAAGTATTTTGTGGAGGTCGTGACCTCTGTCTCTGCAGGTGTGCTTGGATTGCTCTGGAGCTCAGAACATTATGAAGAGAAACAGCTTTAGATTCCAGTCACGTATTCAGAAGGAGTTCAGCTCACGAGGGATGGCAAAACACACAGAATAATAGATGATAAGAGATGACAGTGAGGAATGACAGTCAGAGAGGAGATGAGGTTATGAACGCTGTGTAGAATCATCAGGTGGAGAGATGACTTTTTCATTTATTGATTTTCAGGTCAAATGAAGTAAGATATTAGGAGGAAAAAACAACATGTTATTGTGTTGTAACATGATGTGATGAAATGTGATGATGCAAATGTGATCAGAGATTAGATGTGATGATGATCTCATGGAATGATCAGAGATGGTGTTGTCAAGATAAAAGTCAAGATAAAATTGGCAAGATATTTGTTAGGAGGCTAAATAAAATGATCAGGTGAGATGATTTGATGTAATCTATTAGGTATGATATTATGATATAAAAGAAGATGATCAGAAGTGAGGGATGAGATAAAATGTGATGATAATGAGATGTTATGAGGTGAGATGATCAGAGAGGAGATGAGACAACGTGAGACTATAAACTGTGATAAGACTAGATGTTATGATCATGGCTGAGATGATGAGGCAGACTTACTTGAGGTCAACCACTAATGTGATGGAGGTGGGCTTTGGATCATGTAGATCTTTGTCTCTCGAGCGGCTCACAGGAGTCATGAAGTACGGCTCGTTTAACATGATGTGTGTCGCTGCCCACATGTTATCATTACATAAGATCTGTGTGTGTGTGTGTGTGGGGCTGCTTCACTACGAGTGTGTGTGTAGGTGTGCAGGTGTGTGGGAGCTCCAGTGCCTGTTTGTAGAGGACTGGAGTGTATTAAAAGCCCTACGAGCGCTCTCTCTCTCTCTCTCTCTCTCTCTCTCTCTGTCTCTCTCTCTCTCTCTCTCTCTCTCTCTCTCTCTCTCTCTCTCTCTCTCTCTCTCTGTCTCTCTCTCTCTCTCTCTCTCTCTCTCTCTCTCTCTCTCTCTCTCTCTCTCTCTCTCTCTCTCTCTCTCTCTCTCTCTCTCTCTCTCTCTCTCTCTCTCTCTCTCTCTCTCTCTCTCTCTCTCTCTCTCTCTCTCTCTCTCTCTCTCTCTCTCTCTCTCTCTCTCTCTCTCTCTCTCTCTCTCTCTCTCTCTCTCTCTCTCTCTCTCTCTCTCTCTCTCTCTCTCTCTCTCTCTCTCTCTCTCTCTCTCTCTCTCTCTCTCTCTCTCTCTCTCTCTCTCTCTCTCTCTCTCTCTGTCTCTCTCTCTCTCTCTCTCTCTCTCTCTCTCTCTCTCTCTCTCTCTCTCTCTCTCTCTCTCTCTCTCTCTCTCTCTCTCTCTCTCTCTCTCTCTCTCTCTCTCTCTCTCTCTCTCTCTCTCTCTCTCTCTCTCTCTCTCTCTCTCTCTCTCTCTCTCTCTCTCTCTCTCTCTCTCTCTCTCTCTCTCTCTCTCTCTCTCTCTCTCTCTCTCTCTCTCTCTCTCTCTCTCTCTCTCTCTCTCTCTCTCTCTCTCTCTCTCTCTCTCTCTCTCTCTCTCTCTCTCTCTCTCTCTCTCTCTCTCTCTCTCTCTCTCTCTCTCTCTCTCTCTCTCTCTCTCTCTCTCTCTCTCTCTCTCTCTCTCTCTCTCTCTCTCTCTCTCTCTCTCTCTCTCTCTCTCTCTCTCTCTCTCTCTCTCTCTCTCTCTCTCTCTCTCTCTCTCTCTCTCTCTCTCTCTCTCTCTCTCTCTCTCTCTCTCTCTCTCTCTCTCTCTCTCTCTCTCTCTCTCTCTCTCTCTCTCTCTCTCTCTCTCTCTCTCTCTCTCTCTCTCTCTCTCTCTCTCTCTCTCTCTCTCTCTCTCTCTCTCTCTCTCTCTCTCTCTCTCTCTCTCTCTCTCTCTCTCTCTCTCTCTCTCTCTCTCTCTCTCTCTCTCTCTCTCTCTCTCTCTCTCTCTCTCTCTCTCTCTCTCTCTCTCTCTCTCTCTCTCTCTCTGTCTCTCTCTCTCTCTCTCTCTCTCTCTCTCTCTCTCTCTCTCTCTCTCTCTCTCTCTCTCTCTCTCTCTCTCTCTCTCTCTCTCTCTCTCTCTCTCTCTCTCTCTCTCTCTCTCTCTCTCTCTCTCTCTCTCTCTCTCTCTCTCTCTGTCTCTCTCTCTCTCTCTCTCTCTCTCTCTCTGCTCTCTCTCTCTCTCTCTCTCTCTCTCTCTCTCTCTCTCTGCTCTCTCTCTCTCTCTCTCTCTCTCTCTCTCTCTGTGTCTGTGTGTGTGTCCTCCTCTGTGTGTGTGTGTGTGTGTGTGTGTGTGTGTGTGTGTGTGTGTGTGTGTGTGTTGAACATGAGTGTTATTTAACATGTTTGTGACTCATCTCATCTCTTCTCTCGTGAGATCTGTTCAGTTTGATAAGATAAAAGATTCATATCGCTGCCGTGTTAATAATTGATGTGATCTTAGCAGACGCTGAACACCCTGCACTGACAATCAGCACGTGAATCACTTCAAACTGATTCTAATGATTCGTTTGAATCATAGCTCTGCAATCAAGGTTTAATAAAAGCGAATCAACACTGAATTTCAATGAGAACGAATCACCGGTGATGTTATTCATTTCGACACTGAATACTGCCGTATAATATGGTTTAGATGATTCGTTTTTAACACTTCAAATGATTATTTTCTTGCACAGCATTTTTTGTCTCTTTCTAGTACAAACATTCTTAAATCAGGATGCATTTACTTGATAATTCTTGTTTTGTGGGGGAAAAATATATCGACGTTTTGTAAGCTTTTGCTTAGAACAAGCTGAGACAAATAAGAAAAATAATCTTCATTCAAAGGCTAAACAAGATTATTTTGTCTTGAGATTTTTGCTCATTTTAAGCAAAAACGAACATAATGTTGATCCTTTCTCAGAAAATAATACTTAGTTCTGATGTTTATTAGTAATAAGTTAAGTGGTTTTACTTTACATTCATCTTGATTGTTTTCTACTAGCAGGAGCTCAAACATGGGCGGCAGGTCATTAGTCACTTGATAATGGCTGTAAACGAGGGTTTAACGAGGCTGACCTGATCTGAGTTTGGTCGGGTTACGCTGAACTTCTCGAGGATCATGTCGAGTGTGTGTATGAATATGGATGAGCTCTTTGATGTGGAGCCCGTATTTAAAGCTCTGACCTCGTTTCCCATCAAAGACCTTCTGAGAGAATCCAACACACACCGCATCAATATTTCATCACGCGCCGAAGCGGCCGCAAACCCAGGGAATGTGTGTGTGTGTGTGTGTGTGTGTGTGAACAGGAAGATGGAGCGACTGGCACACACACAAATGTTTCCGTTATGATGAGCGTGACTGATCGTCTTTTGTGTGTCGAACAGTGTCGCCTTTGTCTTCACACACACACACACAAAGTCTTCCTCACGTTCATCTTCCTCCGTCTTCACTATATGTCTATTTTTTTTTAACCTCCAACCATAAGAAAGAAAAGTTCTCAGTCTTTCTCTTTAAAAGTAATGAGATGAAATTGAGATCAAACGGAGAGCTTTATCAAAGCATCTAGATGTTTTTCATTGGAAACTAATTATATGAATGTGGTTTTTGTCCATCTTGTTTGTTTGTGTTATTGAATGAGTGTATTGTTGTGTGTGACAGTGACACTGATCATTACTGGACAGAACCAACAAGATCTCTTCAACATTGTGTCTTCAACATCGCTTGTGTCTCAAGAGCAACGGGATGAAAATGTTGTTCTAGTATATTATCAATGTTTATTGAATTTACTGGTTAAGTATTTTTAAGCATAACTGCTGGTTTAAGCTGGTCATGTCTGGTCTTTAGCAACTAGCTCCTGCTCAGGACCATCTTAAACCAGCTTATGACCAACTGATCCATCTTAAACCAGTTCATGACCAACTAAGATCCAGTTTGAACCATCTGAAACCAGCAGTCCTATTTCAAAACATACCTAAACCATCATCTGCTCTTTTTTCAGCAGAGATGAGTGAAATCTTGTTTATATGTGCGTTGTTTCTCCTCAACAGCAGTGGAATAAAATTGAGATCAAATTTATCTCCAACGAGATCGGGGGTTAAGATCTACACAATAATTTGATTATAGAAGCAAAGTTTCTGTTCAGAAGGCTCAGTTCATGGAGTGACAAAACGAGATCCTGTTAATGTCTGGATTGTTTCTCCTGGAGATAAAAATTCTTAAAGTCCCTGGTGGATCTCCTGAGAAAAAGCCCCATTAATCTCACTCTCATCTCCTCTAGAAGAGATCCCAGATACGTCTCAAACTGTGCTCAAGTCTAATATCTAACATTTCTCACCACTACTCTCACTGGAGGATAACTAGCGCTTCACTTGAGCCGGTTCAGGAGAAAACAAAATGTAACTTTGTCTCGACCTGTGCTCGATCAAAAGATCTAGCTGCTTGTTTTAGGAGAACCACGCCGATACTTCAGTGAAACTAACTGACGAACTGTCTTGTCGTTGCAGGCGAGCGTTGTGAGATCTCGTCGCGCTCGGGCCGCTGCGCCGAGGGCGTGTGTAAGAACGGCGGGACGTGTCTCAATCTGCTGGTGGGCGGCTTCAGGTGCGAGTGTCCTCCCGGAGGCCTGGAGAAACCCTTCTGCCACATGAGCTCCAGGAACTTCCCTCCGCAGACCTTCATCACCTTCAAGGGCCTCCGGCAGCGCTTCCACTTCACGCTCTCGCTGTCGTGAGTATCTGTCTCCAGATGAAGCCGTCAGCCCTGTTTGCTCGTTAGTCAGCGAGTCAATAACGCTTAACGAAGCTCCTTCTTCTGGGTGTTTGCTCGGTGTCTCGGGAGCCTTTCTCCGCTCGTCTCGCAGCGTTATATAACATTATCCAGCGCTATTTGTGGCAAATATTTTTATAGCCAGACGAGCGGGAAAACAGATGCTCTGTCCGGATGCTCCTGTGTCTCGGCTTTGCTCTTTTCTTCCTCTCTTTCTCTCGCACTTGTTTGCTGATGAATGCTCTGTCAGTAATCTGTTTAGCGTGTGTATAGGCTGTGTGTTTTACTCGGAGACGTTCAGGACTGATGAGGGCTTTTCTGCTCGGGTTGCTCGGCGCTGATTCTTGCGTTTCGAGGGATGTTTTTTTCCAAGGGTTTAAAGGGTCATATTGTGGGTTTCCAGGACTCGAAACGCTCTGAAATTGTCCAAAATGGCAATCATAAACATTGACAGTCGAGAGTTGACGAGAAGTATTCTTTGGTTTAGTAATTTCACTTTAACGGCGGTTAGTAGGTTCTT
>NC_056720.1:706628-754128 GCF_018831695.1 Puntigrus tetrazona
GTGTGTGTGTGTGTGTGTGTGTGTAGTCGTCTATGGATCTGGACTCTAAGCTGAAGGGTGTTAAACTGAAGACTGTGAGTGTGGGCGGCATCACAGACGGCAGGAATAAAGTCATCAGTGGATTCAGAGGATGTGTTCAGGTGATCAACTCTCACACACACACGTGTTTCCATGTTTTATGAGGACTCTTCATAGGGGTAATGTATAAGTGTTTTGAAAAGTGTCACCTTCTCCTTGTCATCCCCATGTCGTTACACACACACACACACACACACTGACATCATCACCTGTGTTCCTCCTCAGGGCTTGCGTCTGGGTGGCTCCGCCTCTGCTCCTGTGTTTCCCAGCATGCATCAGGCTGACGTTCTGAACGTGGAGTCGGGCTGCAGTGTGCTGAACCCCTGCGGGTCGAACCCGTGTCCGGCTCACAGCGACTGCAGCGATGACTGGGACGCTCACTCCTGCAGGTGTCACCGCGGTCAGTCTCTCCTCTCCGGATTTGTGTAATTTAATTAAAACATTCGTTTAGCATTTAGGTGTGTTTATGTATGGTTATCACATGACAACAGGTTACTACGGCAACAACTGCAGCGACGCCTGCGCTCTGAACCCCTGCGAGCACCAATCAGCATGCAGCAGGAAGTCAAGCTCCGCCCACGGATACACGTGTACCTGTCCCAGCAGCTACTTTGGCCAGTACTGTGAGAAAAAGTACGAGTGCTTCCTGATGCGCGAGAGATTCGTGACGCTGTGATGATGTGTGTGCTGACGCGCGCGCGTGTGTGTGTGTGTGTGTGTGTGTGTGTTCAGGATGGATCTGCCCTGTCCCCGTGGATGGTGGGGTGATAAGTCATGTGGTCCGTGTAACTGTGACACGGCTAAAGGATTCGACTCCGACTGTAACAAGACCAGCGGAGCGTGTCGCTGCAAGGTATGATTCTTTACATAAATCTATAATTATTTAAGCAATATAAACTTATAATAACATGGTATAATACATAAAAAGGAGACTAGAGAAGCTGTTAGTGGACTAACTGTTGTTGGTGTGGTCAGGACAATCACTTCCTGCCGGCGGCGAGCGAGGTGTGTGTGTTGTGTGAGTGTTACGCCGTGGGCTCGCTCTCGCGCGCCTGTGACCGGGTCAGCGGTCAGTGTCCGTGTAAGCCGGGCGTCATCGGGCGACAGTGTGACCGCTGTGATAACCCCTTCGCTGAGGTGTCGTCCAGCGGCTGTGAAGGTCAGAGCCTCAAACACACACTCACCAGGCCGTCGTGTGTGTGTCCCACGACTCGTCTGTAACGTGTGTGTGTGTGTGTGTGTGTGTGTGCAGTGATCTACGACAGCTGTCCGCAGGCCATCGAAGCAGGAATCTGGTGGCCACGGACCAAGTTCGGTTTACCAGCGGCCGTCTCGTGTCCGAAAGGATCCATCGGTACCAAACCAACATCTCACTCGTTTTAACATCATTACATTAAATCCTTTTATTAGATTAAATGTAAATTAAACTATTAAAGCTATCTACGAAAAGGTATTCGTTTTTTACGCTATTCAGTTATTTGTAGGCACTGTTTTATTAGTTAAGTTTGTGAGCAAGAACTTTGAATAATTTTTTTCACATTTGATCTACTATATTCTGATAGCGTTGTATTTGCGCGCAGGAACTGCGATCCGTCACTGCGATGAGCACAAAGGCTGGCTGTCGCCGAACCTCTTCAACTGCACGTCCGTGAGCTTCAGTAAACTCAAGACACTGGTGAGAATCTTGTGTAAACCTCTGGCGGTGAATGATGATTGGCACATCCTCACGTGTGTTGTCACGTCTGCAGTCGGAGCGTTTGGCGCGTAACGCGTCCCTGATGGAGTCCGGTAACGTCCAGCAGACGGCGGCGCTGCTGTGTAACGCCACGAAGAACGCGAGACAGTTCTACGGCAGCGATGTGAAGATCGCGTATCACCTGACGCGCGCAATCCTGCGTCACGAGAGCAGCCAGCAGGGCTTCAACCTCACCGCCACGCAGGACGTCTCGTTCAATGAGGTACGTGCACGTGCCAACATAAACATGTGCAAAAGCAACCTTGTGTATTTCAGTTACCTCATCATTGAAATCACACAAAACATAATGCATTACGCGTCATGGGTTGGTTTTATCAGAAGGACTAGTTCACATTTTTAAAGTAACAAATTATGATTAGTTACAGTTATATTACTGTTAAAACTGTTTAACAGTGGGTTATGGAAGTGGTTTAAATGATCCGCTTAAGAAATATCTATAATTATTAGATTTTTTTAATTACAAAAATAATGCATCATTGGTTACTTTTATTGAGAACTAAATTGTAATGCGACTAAATATTTCAATTTAATTCGCATTTTTGTATTGTTAAATCTCAAGTGATCAGTATTATATTTACTATAAAACCAATTTATTTATTTATAAACAATTTTTTATTACTTGTTATTTTTACTAGAAACCTAATTTTGCATTATAAAAGTAACGATTTTTAAGTAGCTGTGCACTAACAGTAGTGATGCATCTAAGTTGTTGACCGTTGCCGTGGCAGCACCTGATGCACGTGGGCAGCTCTATACTGTCGGTGGAGACCCGTGGCCACTGGGAGCTCATCCAGCAGACGGAGGGAGGCACGGCCGCACTGCTCCGACAGTTCGAGGAGTATACGAATACTCTCGCGCAAAACATGAGGAAGACCTACCTGAGCCCCTTCACCATCGTCACGCCCAACATCGGTCGGTTCTCTCGTTCCTTCACGGCTTTACAAACACACACCCTTCATCCGTACAAAAATAGATGTAAAAAATGATTGTGATTGGCTAAAGATCTGTAGGCCACGCCCACAACCTATTTAGTCAGTGATGGTCACTCGTGTGATTTTTATTTTTCTCTTTCCAAATGTATTTGAATTTATTATTATAATTTAAGAATTGTAATTTTATTAACAATGATTGATACTAATAATTTATTGTGATTTCAGTTAACTACAAAAATGGTTGATTAAATAAAATTCAATAATCCAGTAAAAACGTTCAGATTTGAAAATTGTAGAAAAATTGTTGAATTATATAAAAAAACACAGTTAAGTTATAATTTAAGGGGCTCATTGTTTAATTATTTAATAAAGTAAATCAGCAAGACCTCTGAGTTTTAGGTGGGAAAAAATCTGTTGAAAAATGTTAGAAATATTAAATCTTATTATTGAATCTTTATTTAAAATATAATGTAAATATGAGTTTGTTTTATAAATTATTTTGTAACTATTTATGTAGTTTTGTAAATTCAGCAAAGATTGGCAAAATGTGCTGAAAAAAGCGTTAGATTATATAATTCATATAATTCAAATATATAATTTCAATTCTAATTTAAATGCAATAATTTTGTTACTATTTTATGGTAGTTTTTATTTATTAAAGATCTTCTGAGTTTAGTTTTTTCAGTATTTGGACTATTTTATCTACACGAAACAATATGATCAATCTATAAACTACTGAAGTACTACTACATACTACTAACTACAAACAAGTATAATTGTTCAGTTGCATGTAATGTGTTGCTTACTTTGAGTTTGTGTTTTAAATCTGTATTATTCCAGTCATCTCCATCGATCGGTTGGAGAAGATGAATTTCGCTGGCGCCAAACTGCCGCGTTACGAGTCCCTGCGCGGGCCACGCCCCCTGGACCTGGAGACAGCCGTCACTCTTCCTGACTCTGTCTTCATCCCCGCCCCCGAGGGCAAAGGTCAGCGGCACCACAGCGAGCCAATCGCAGAGTCCGGCAGAAACCACACGGCCAATCGGAAGAAGCGGCACCCGGGCGAGCGCGAGCAGGATGCTATCGCCAGCGTCATTATCTTCCACAGCCTCGCGACGCTGCTGCCGGAGCGATACGACACCGACAAGAGGAGCCTCAGGTGAGACCAAACTAGACCAGACCAGACTATACTACAAACAGGAAGTTAAGTGCTGGGCGTCCGGTCAGAGGAGAACTGGTCTCAGCTGAGTCTGGTTTCTCCCCAGGTTTTTCTTCTTCATTCTGTATGGATGGGGTTCTGGTTCCTCTGTCTTCTTTGTTGGAGACACTTAACTTCTAGAGATTATCAGTGAATTGATTCCAGAGACCGTCTCTGCATTTAATAACAAACTGTTCACTCTCTTCATTATACATCCCTGTCATTGTATTCTTCTACTTTATTCTGTTCAGTGCTTTGATAAAAACCTGTGTTGATAAAAGAGCTATAGAAATAAAAATGATTGATTGATTAATATATTACACCAAAACAGACCAGACTAGATTAGATTAGACCAGAACAAAACAGACCAGACTAGGCTAAATTAGACTAAACCAAAGCAGACCAAAGTAGACTAAATTAGATTAGACCAGACTAGACTAGACCAGATTAGATTAGACCAGATCAGAGCAAAACATACCAGACTAGATTATTAAATTACTAATTATTAAGAAAACAGACTACATTAGACCAAACCAGAACCAGACTCAAATAGACTAGACTAGACCAGATTAGATGAAATAAGATTAGATCAGACTAGACCAGATTAGGCTACACCAGACCAGACCAGACTTTCACAGACTCACTAATTGATGTAACTCTGTGTGTGTTCAGGGTTCCCAAGCGTCCGGTCATCAACACTCCTGTGGTCAGTATAACAGTTCATGATAACGAGGAGCTGCTGCAGCACACCCTGGATAAACCCATCACGGTGCAGTTCCGTCTGGTGACCACCGAGGAGCGCTCTAAACCCATCTGTGTGTTCTGGAACCACTCCATAGTGTGAGTACACACTGGTTCGTGTGAGTAGCGTAGATGTGAGCGGTGTTTGTGACTGACCTGTGTTGTGTTGTGTGCAGCGCTGGCGGTCCGGGAGGCTGGTCTTCTAAGGGGTGTGAGGTGGTCTTCAGGAACAGCACACACATCAGCTGCCAGTGTTATCACATGACCAGCTTCGCCGTACTCATGGACATCTCACGCCGAGAGGTGACTCCACTCCACCTAACACAACACTGACCCGAGCAGTTAGCTACGTAGGGTGGATCTCTAGGGGCACTACGCTTTATACATCCTAGTATCATTCCACCAAATACACAACATGATAGAAGAACCTTTCTGTCTAAGTGGTTCCATAAAGAACCTTTGACATCTGAAGAAACTTGCTGTTTCACAAAAGGTTCTTCAGATTGTAAAAAGGTAAAGAAGAGATGGTTCCTTAAAGGACCTTAGACTAAATGGTTCTTTGTGGAATCAAAAATGGTTAACCACATAGCAATGCCTTGTCTTGCCTTCTCCAAACAATGTAGTTCCTCAAAAACGCCTGTGAGTAATTAGAGTCATTTACAACATCTTTGAATGCAGCTCAACCAATCAGAATCGTGGAGAGGAGCTATCCACTTTATAAGTCTGAATAAATGCGTGTTTGTGCTTCAGAACGGAGAGATCCTGCCGGTGAAGCTGATCACATGGAGTTCAGTGGGCGTGACGCTGGGCTTCCTCTTCCTCACCATCGTCTTCCTCACTTGTCTGCGGGCAGCGAGCAGCAACAAGACCAGCATCGTCAACAACGGTGCTGTAGCGCTCTTCATCGCACACCTCGTCTTCATCCTGGGCATCAATCAGGCAGATAACCCGGTAACTCCCACTTCCTTACGGAGCGTTAAAATGTTATACCACTCCATCACGAGCACATATTATGTCAACGGCTCATAATATATCTGCAAGGATTTACACGTTGAACATATTTAGCTAGCTTGAGACAGATGTATCACTCAAATAAAGGTTATGATTAGGGCTGCGATAATAAATGGATGCAGAATAGATTCGTGGATGGATTCTGAGATCGTCCAAATCCATTTGTGATTACTAATGTAAAACTAATGTAATCTTTCAATGCTACTTCATCTATATCTGATTTTCAGAACTGATTTTTTCTGGAGTACAGAGGCAGTCCTAAGAGCACAGCTGTATTTGTACCAATAGACAACAATGCATTGTATGGGTCAGAATTATCCATTTTTGTTTTGCCAAAAATCATTAGAATATTGAGTAAAGTTTTGCACCTTCAGATTCCAGATTTCCAAATACTGGGAAGTTTATTTATTTGGCTTTCAGTTGATGCATAAATCCCAAATTCTACAGAATGTAGGCTTGTGGCTGGTTTTGTGGTCCATGTATGTTATGAACAGAACTTGTGTGATACGTCGAAACTGAAAACGCTCCTGATATCAGAGCGAGGAGCAGGTTTATTGCGATTATTGAATGCTTGTTCTCCCTCACGATCTCGCTGCAGTTCCTGTGTACGGTGATGGCCATCCTGCTGCACTTCCTGTGGCTCTGCGTCTTCTCCTGGCTCTTCCTGGAGGGGCTGCACGTCTATCGCATGCTGAGCGAGCTGCGCGACATCAACTACGGCCCCATGCGCTTCTACTACCTGATTGGCTGGGGCGTGCCGGCCTTCGTCACGGGTCTGGCGGTGGGACTGGACCCCGAGGGCTACGGGAACCCGGACTTCTGCTGGCTCTCGCTCTACGACACCCTCATCTGGAGTCTGGCGGGTCCCGTCGCGTTCGTGGTGTCGGTGAGAGCTTAACGTTTTTACATTTAGAATAAAAAAATTATTGGTCACTGGTCCAACCCTGTTACTGCAAGCAGCAGGTCAAATGAGTCTTGAGTCTGAGAGCGTGTGTGTTTGTCTCTCAGATGAACGTGTTCCTGTACATCATGGCGTCGAGAGCCTCGTGTTCACTGCAGAGGAAGAGCTGCGAGAAGAGAGACGTGCCGGCGTGAGTCTCTACACACTGACGTCCTGAAGCGTGTGTGTGTCGAGTGTTTGTTAAAGCGTGTGTGTGTGTGTGTGTGTGCAGGGCGGGGCTGCGGGCAGCGTGTGCCGTGTTGCTGCTGGTGACCGTGACCTGTCTCTTAGCGCTGCTGTCGGTCAACAGCGACCTGATTCTCTTCCACTATCTGTTCGCTGGATTCTGCTGCGCTCAGGTACGAGTTCATTAGTGCGCGCGCTTCCCTCAGAACACCTGACCCTGATCATCACCTGTGTGTTTGTGTTTCAGGGGCCGTTTATCTTCTTCTGTCGTGTGCTGTTCAATAAAGAAGCGAGAGACGCCATGCGCTACTGCTGCGGCAAGAAACGACCCGATCACATGATCAAGTCCAAACCATCGGTGAGTCTGCAGACTGGTCTTGCGCACCACTTTTCATATGTGTTTAAAATGAAAACATGAAATTTTTTTTAACATGATCCATTTTTTTTGATGGAAGAAAGTTTGTATTTGTCATCCTTTTCTATCAAAATATTCGTTTTTTGACAGACGAAAGTTTTGGAGGTTGTTTATCAACATGATTACAACGAATTCAAATTTATTTTTAACATGCAAAAAAATTCTATGTGCATTGACCGTAACACTATTAAAAGTGCTTTCTTAAGACCCTTGCACACTATGTCCAAAATATAAAAAAATGTTTTTTTCATATTTGCCATCCTTTGCTTTAAAAAGGCGTACTATGGATGAAAAAATCAGAGGAATTCAAACCTAATCCGAATAGTTTTAATGATGGAAGAAGGTTTCGAAGGCAGTATATAAACGTGACTGACACAAAATCAGGTTCTGTTTATTTTTGAATGAGTGAACATTTTGTATGAAAGCTTTGGACTCGGTGTGTATCCTACTAAAAGGTCTTTGCACGCTAAATCTGAAAATTCTGTATGCGTTTTTTTATATTCGTCATCCTTTCTTATCAAAATGACGAACGAAATTTGTGTGTGAACGTGACCGACGCAACATGAGTCTGTGAACTCAAGACAACAAGAGGAAAATGGCATATGTTCATTTAGACATTATTTATTATTGTTTTGATTCTTTTGCAAAGTTCTGTTGGATCTGAACTAATAATTCCCGTGTAACGATCTCTTCCGTCAGGCGTTTATCTGTAATAGTAATTTCGCGGACGGACGTCTGTATCATCTTCCGTTCGCTGAGTCCAGTGTTTCTCTGAACGGAACCCAGAGCAGCAAAACACATCAGAACTACATGCCCTTCAGCCTCCGGTACACACACACACTCACACACACACACACACACACACACTCACACACACACACACACACACACACACACACACACACACACACACACACACACACACACACACACACACACACACACACACACACACACACACACACACACACACACACACACACACACACACACACACACACACACACACACACACACACACACACACACACACACACACACACACACACACACACACACACACACACACACACACACACACACACTCACTCTATTTGATTTGACATGAATCCCTAATGAAGCACTCATGAAGTGTTGTTGTGTTTCAGTGGAGACGATCTGAACAGCAGTCACCTGAGTCTGAGTGAACACAACACACTCTTCAAAGACAAAGAGCGGCTGGACGGTACACACACACACACACACACACACACTCTGATGTGTATGTCTCTCAGTGAGCTGTCGTGAACCGCTCTCTCTCTCTCTCTCTCTCTGTGTGTGTAGATCAAGACTCAGACTCTGACAGCGATCTCTCGGAGCTGGAGGACGATCAGAGCGGCTCGTACGCATCCACACACTCGTCCGACAGCGAGGAAGACGAGGGCGAGTTCCCGCAGGAGGAATGCTGGGAGAATCTGGCCACCGGCGGCCCCATCAAACCTCACGGTACGACGTCAGGCGGTTCAACCGACTCCGCGCTTGCGCTAGCGCCTGACCTCTGCGTGACCTCTGTGTGTGTCTCAGATGTCTGGGAGGGAGAGACGGGAGCGGCGGATGAGCGACTGAAGGTGGAGACGCTGTCCAAACCCGAGGACAGAGCAGAGGATCATGGGACGGAAAACCTGCTGCTGCTGCTGCCCAGTTTACCCAACACCGCCGCACCGCCACACAAAGGTCTGAACGAACCAAACTGACATGATAACTACCATTAGTAGTTACTATAACAATAATTATATATATATATACACACACACACCAATATAACTATACCAATACCTAATAATTATAACTATAATTATAACTATATTAATAAATATACTATAGCTACAATGATAACTATAAAATAGTTCTGCCAAAGCAATAAATGCAATCGCATGCAAAAGAAATTTTTTGTTACATAATATATGTGTACTGTGTATATTTATTATGTATATATAAATACACAACTATGCATTTATATATTTCATTATTATTTTTATTGTTATATATTTATAATATAAATTACATAAATATATTTTCTAAATATATACTGTATGTTCATGTATTTTTATAAACTATTTAAAGAAAAACTGATTTGACAGCACCGCTATAAATGTAATTTGTGTGACCGTGTGGCGCAGGAATCCTGAAGAAGAAGCAGCTGTCGCCCATCGCCGAGAGGAACGCCATCAATCGCATACACAACCAGCTGTCTGGAGACTCCGCCTCCTCACGAGGCCCCTCCTCCAGCGAGGGCCGAGGGGGCGGGGCTAGGCGGGATTATCAGAATGGGGCGTCCTCGAGCGGACTGATGAAAATGCTCGACAACGACTCGTCCGAATCTGAGTGAGTGATTCAGATATTACTAAATCACGGTGATGATGTTCAGGATGTTATATATCTTTATGTCTCATAAGGTTTAGGTTAGCTGGGTGAAAAATGGGCCAAATTTTGCAAAATAGAAAACTCAAGCGGTGGAGATTTGCTGCATAGTGTACATTGTTTTACAAGTGTACTGCGTGTATGCAGATGCGTCTATATAAATATATATATATAGTGCTATGCAATAATAGTTTTTAATTTTGCAGTGCATACAGCTATACTATATATACCTTTATATAGAGAGCTGTACATTAATGTACTTATATTTGGCTATATATCCAGGTTTTTATATAGAGCTAATTGACATTTTGTGATACCTAACTATACTATACATCCAACTTTATATAGAGAGCTTTGCTATAATATAGTTACATTTTGCTTTATATACCATACTATATATCCTACTGTGCATATAGAGCTGTGCAGTACTATAGTTGTGTTTTTCAGTATAGTCTTCATAAAACCAATGTCATAAACAGAGACTATATACTGTATATCAGACATGGCCTGATGTGGTTTTCTTTGCAGATGCTGATGAGTGACGAGAATGAAGAGGCGAAGAACAATCGTCCCGTTTCCGTCACTCCGTTTAGTTTTTCCTACAGTTAATCCGGTTCTCTGTGCCAAACGCCGACGAGAATCTGACCGTTTTTACGTTTTTGTTTACATACTTGAAGCGAAGCACTTTTTTTAATTTCTTTCGTCCTCTCGTCGCATCGAAACCACATCCTGAAACGGACATTTTGTAAACGAGCGAAAAAAAGAATATCAGGGAATTTCCTACATGAAGCTACACCACTGCTGGACCGAGCTGCTGCTGCACGAGAACCAACGGACTCCTGATTCAAGCCTTTCACGTCTGACGCCTTCTCAGCCAGCAGGGCCTTTTCTTTCGTACCGTTGGAGGAGAGCAACGCTTTTGATACTCGCTTTTTTGTAAATTTTGGGGACATTTTTATACGGACTTTTAAAAAGACTGACGTTTAAAACCTTTTGAAAGAAACCCTTTGTATTTTATAGATTAGCAATGATGTAAATGTGAATTTAAACCTCTGTTCTCAGTGTTGTCCGGCTCTTTAGCACGTCACGCGAGAAACACGCTAACCCATCCAAACATCTCTTCTGAATCCCGTTTACGCTTCCCTGCGTCAAAACGTCACGTTTTATGGCTTCACTCTTCTGAAACGCTCCAGACGGGTCACTTTTGGACTTTGATAACAAATCTGTACAGTTTTATATCCACACGGTTCTTTGCTCTCAGTGCTTTATCATGAAAGCCTGTTTAAGCCACGGGATGAAAAATGTGAAAATGGCAACTTTTCGTCCCACGATTCACTTTTTTCCTTAGAGTTGCAGATAAAAAACACACATTTAAAATTGTGCGATATTAACTTGGAATTTGGATATTTTCCATTTAATTGCTTAAAAAAAAAAATTATTCCACGTCGTGAACAAAGCAACAATGACGAAAACAATTGCGAAATCTAAAAACGATTGGGAAATTGTAAACTCTGAGAAAAAAATACCAATAAAATAAAATCAGAAATGGAAGATTAAAAAGTCACAACTGCGTAAAAAAAGAACATTTCCTGCAGAAATGTAAAAAACGAAATTGCGAAAAACAATTGCACATCGTAAAACCTGCGACTGCGAAATATAGTCTATTGCTAGATAAAAAGTTTTCATTAAATTGTACATGTTGGAAACAAAAAAACTATTGCAAGAATATACTCAGAAATCTGAGAAAAAGATCAAATTGCGAGATTAAAACTACGACTTTCTAAGGCAATCGTAACGATATGCTGAAGGTCAGAATCGTGTGATGAAAGCCTGCCGAGAGTTTGGGGAAAAAGTTTGATTTGTGAGATCGCAAGTGAAAAAGTCTTAGAATTAATCTTGTATTATTTGATTTAGATCTGTGAAAACTAAAAAGTATTGTGATGGTGAGTCTGTCACTGTTAGTGTTTTATGTTTTTCATTCTGTGGCAGAAACGCGCTTCCCTGCTTTTCACCTGTATTTCTGTGTATGACTGGAATCGGTTTGGGCTGGAAACACTTTGTAAAACACTGACTTGAAGTAAATGCTGTTTTTAATGCGGCGTCTGCTCTGGTTCCTCTGGTTCCTCTGGTTTAGGGGTTGTTCTGGGGTTCTGCGGCGGTTCTCCAGCGGCTCCAGGCGCTCGTCTTGGGCTCCTCTCTCACGCTCTGAGCTGATACTCTGTCTCGGAGCGTCTGGATCCGTCTCTGAGCGTCCGTGGTGAGAGCGTGATCCGGACCCAGGTGACGTCTGTAAGCTGAACACAGGCCTGCTTTAGACAGCGTGAGCTCGCTACAGAGAAGGGCTTCAGACGGACGCACTTTTTATTGCAGGTTTCTGGAAACGTAAGCTCTAAGAAAACGTCGAGAATGTTGTCCTAGATTCTTCCTGATTCTCAGACGTGGCCTACGAGTTTTCTGCCTCCAGGTTAAAAAAGATTCCCCCAACAATGTTTATTAAAAAAAAAGATTTGACAGAAAAAAATCTAATATTTCTTTCTTTCTTAAAAAATTTGGCAAGGCCTATGAAATGGCTACTTGCCTACAAAATGTAGATTTAAAATAAATCTCTTATAAATCTCTTTATAAATCTCGTCTTTTTTTTTTTTTTTTTTTTCTTAAACGCCAACATTTTTCGTCAGAAAACTATTTTTAGTTTAAAAATTATCTTTTCTTAAAAAAAAAAAAAAACTAAAAAATATTTCTATTTAAACTGGTTTCTATCAAAAGCGTAAAAAAAAAAAAATTCTCAGTTTTTTTGTCAGAAGGCAACGCGAGAGAAACGCTAGCTGTTTATTATCCTCGGTCACCAGGTGTCGCTAAACATGATCTCTTATCCTTCAATGAGATATTTTCTTGCACATTAAAAGAAAAAATCAGATTACAAGTTTAACGTGGCATTCGTCATCACGTGTAACCAATAGAATTACAGCTTTAATATAAGATGACTTTTTGAATAGAAACATTTTTATGGGGTAAAAAATTTAGATTTTTGTTTTCGGATGACAAACGTTTTTTGCTAGAAGAGCAAAAAGAAAACGGTTGAGGAAAGATTTTTTATTTAAAAAAGAGAAAAAAAAAGTGAAGAAAAAAACGTTGAGTGAGAGAAGAGCTGATGATGTTCAGACTCAGGAAGGATCTAGAACAGAGCGGTTCTCCCCGACACGTCCTGCTCAGGAGTCCTATAATAACTCAGATATGTACATCCTGTCTGTGTGTGTGTGTGTGTGTGTGTGTGTGAATGAGTGTGGTGTGTGTGAGTGTGTGAGTGTAGTGTAGTGTGTGTGTGTGTGAGTGTGAGTGTGTGAGTGAGGGCGCATTACATTTCTCCACATCCAGCAAGATGCACAGTGCCTCCTTGTCCATGGCGGTCCCCAGCGGCAGCGGCACCTGCACACACACACACACACACACACACACACTCACTGTAGCTCGGAGGTGTTTCTCCTGCTCTCTCAGTACTCGTCTGTACTCACACACACACACACACACACACACACACAGGTGTTTCTCCTGTCTCTCACTACACACACACACACACACACACACACACACTGTGTAGCTCTGGAGGTGTTTCTCCTGCTCTCTCAGTACTCGTCTGTACTCACACACACACACACACACACACACACACACACACACACACACACACACTCACTGTAGCTCGGAGGTGTTTCTCCTGCTCTCTCAGTACTCGTCTGTACTCACACACACACACACACACACACACACACACACACACACACACACACACACACACACACTCACTGTAGCTCGGAGGTGTTTCTCCTGCTCTCTCAGTACTCGTCTGTACTCGGGGTCGTCGGTGTAGAGCCGGGCTCTGACTCCTCTGCGCTGCGCCGAGCGCCACTTACTGATGAACAGACCGGCCGTCCACACGGACAGACGAGGGTCCTCCACTGACCCCTGACAACAACACACACAGCTCACTTTAGTGCTAAGTCCTGATCCAGAGACACACTTTTCCAGAATCCACATCTGGCGGAAGTGACACGATGTGGGAAAAAGCCATTGTTTGCATTCGAGTTCTGCACAACACAAACAACCACTTCTGACTGCTCCATCTTTGAAGATTGTGCTGATTTTGAATACAATCAGTGACTAAAAAAAGCACTTTAAATTAAGAGTTCAGATCTCAAGCAAGTTCAGATTTTGAGGTTTTCAGAACCTTCTCAACACTGACGAAAACTACCTTCTGATCTTCATCACGAGGTGAAACGTCCACAAACCTCACATGAACTTTCTTCTGTCCTGACCTGTGTGTGAACACGCGTTCGTTTAATGTGTGATTGTGCTGATAATCATCTTCATGTTGAGATATCGATGGACTTACACCGATGGCGTCTGAGGATCTACTGGAGTCGCCATTACCTGAAAACACCACAAACACCGATTTTAACCCTTGTGAAGATTAAAAAACATTATTTTAGTTAAACCACAGTTACCAAAAATTAGCCATGGTTTTGCTACACTAACATTGTCTCTGTAGTAAAACTGTGGTTGTACAAAAACAAAACAATACTACTTTTACTGTAATAACCCCATGCTTAACTAAGGTAAACCTATGAGGTAAAACATATCGCATATGATGTCAAAACATGCTAATTTATTTTGAAAAATATGTTTAAAGGGTCTGTTTAAAGTTTTACGGTTTAAAATGTCAAAAACGTTTTTGTGCCATGTATAAGACAAACACAAGCACAAGCACAACCACTGACCAACCAGCTGAAAAAGTATGAAAATATTAACAAAGTTTAATACTAATCTCACATAGTTTAAAAAATGAACAGCTGAGAAGATTACAAACACCGAGCAGAAAGATTGGGTAAATAAACTAAACAGAGTGCGATAGATATTAAAATATGAAACTCAATACGTTTTGGTTTATTAGACGATAAACTTCGACGCTAGTCTAACTTTCTTTGTCACACCTCAATATTAATAGTCTTGTTGTCGATAATAAAGCTAAAACAACGGAAGTCGTTGTCATATTGACTGTTTTATAAAAGTCTAAAGTTTACCTCAGAAATAGTCCGTTAGTCCCGTGGCGCTCCACTCACTGCGCATGCGCGACCCGAGATCAACGCGCGCTTAAATATTTAAATGAAATCATGTTATAAAAAACCTATATATTTTGGTAAAAATCGTCAAATTACATAAAACACGGTGTGCAATTAAAAAAATGTATGAACCTTTCATATTATATTCCTACAGAACGGAGAACGTATTTTACTAAGATTGGTCGAATTACCTCAGAGACAATGAATCATAAACTAACCTTCCGTGAACTAGTTAAACTCTTACTTTTAACGATGATTGACTAGTCTTCTAACTCGGTTCATAATAATAAGGCAAATGTAATGTTTTCAAACCAGCAGCATCACGCGTTTGAATCAAAATATGTAATCACAAACTTCAGATAAAGCCTATTTATAGGTTATCAGAAGTTATTATATTCCTTATTTAAAAATTAAATTTTGGCTCTTAAGTGTTTTAAGTGTTTGTCTGTTAATTTTTAATAACTATAAACACATTGTCTTTGTGACATACTTTACATTAATTTACTATAGTATACTAAACAGTATGAGTGATAAATTATTACCTGCAATTAACCTAGTAAACATGTTAAAATCACTCTTTAAAGTCTCACCTTAATCTGTATGATGAGATTTAGTTTGATGTTAAACTTCTTCAGCTCTGATGAACGTTTTACCAAAGCCCATTTAATACACTTTAATGATCAAGGAAGCACAGAGTAAATGTACACAGTGCAGCAGTGAATTGGTCCAAATGATTTTATTAAAAAATGTCATCTCAGGATAAATGTAAACCAGTTTAAACACCATCTAAAAATCAGCGGTTCAGTTCATCTGTAACACAAACTCGACTACATGTAAAACTCTGTTCTAGAGGATCCGTGACGAGCAGCGCTGAATATGACACGCGTGATCAGGTTTGTTCAGAGGCAGACAAGCAACATTGTCCATTTTTTTTTTTTTTAGCACACAAGATCTGCTCTCCTTTAGCGTCTCAAGAGGAGCATGCAGGGAAGTGATGTCAGTTCGAGTCCTCCAGGTTGCCGCTCTTTTGGTCAGAGTTGTCGCAGGCGGTCCATGATGCTTTGCAGGCTGGGCTGGACGATGCCCAGCAGGGGTCTCTGGGAAGGGTCTCCGTTCCAGCAGGCCTCCATCAGCTGCCAGCACTCCTCGTCAAACGTGACCAAACGCTCCGGCCGGGAGCCTGAAAGCAGCCAGCGCACACAGAGATTACCCAGAGTTCACAGCGCGACACTGATGCCATCTGGCGACTTGTTACCTTTCTTGACGTTGGTCCACAGCTGGTCTTTACTGGAGCATTTCTCAAAGGCTTCTGGGAGTTTGACAGAGCCGGAGCAGAGATACCAGAAGAGGATCCCAAACGCGTACACGTCTACGGAGTTATCATACTTTCCTGTGGAAAATGATGCCGAAAAACATGTGCATAGTCAGAAACTAATGTAAACAATAACTACATTTCATGGTCCAAAAAAAATAAATAAATAAATAAATTATATATATATATATATATATATATATATATATATATATATATATATATATATATATATATAAATTTAAAGATGAACAATTTTATTGTCCAGTTTTAAAATGGCTTACATTTTTTTCGCATTTAAATATTACATTAATATTTACAATTAAAATGTTTATTAAAATCAGATAAATTTGTTACAACATCAATGTAATAATCACCCGATGTTAAAATCGTAAACTGTTCTGTCTGAACAAACATGACGAAAATGAGTTAAAACACTAAAAACTGAAATCGGTGACCTGTGAAGAGTTCTGGTGCCATGTGGATGGGCGTCCCTACGATACTGCCAGACATCATGGCCTCGGGCTTACAGAAGCCCAGGTCAGTGATCTTCGCCCGGTTCTGTTTGTCCAACTGCACACACAAACACAAACACACATTATAATGTGCTATAAAGCACTACGAAGTGTTACGATGCTCATATTAAGGGTTATGATGCGTTACAAAGATATGATGCATTGTGAAACTCTAGAATCTGTTATGAAACACTATGTGTTAGGAAGTATTATGATGTGTGACAAAGTCTTACAATGCGTTATGAAGCATTATTAAGAATTAGGATGTGTTACATAGTGTTATGATGCTTTATGTAGCACTATGATGCGTTATGTACTGTTATGAGGTCCTATGATGTGTTACATAGTGCTATGGACTATGAAGCTAAGCTAAGTTATGAAGCTCTATGATTTGTTTTGAAGAGTTATGAAGAACAATGATGTGTTATGAAGAGCGTTACGAAGCATCATGAATCAAAACGATGGATTATGAAGAGTTATGGTGCATTCTTCAGCACAATGATGCGGTCACAGAGTCAGCTCCTCACCAGAACGTTCTTCAGCTTGATGTCGCGGTGCAGGAGACCCTGACCGTGCAGGAAGCGGATCCCCTCCACCACGTCCAGAGCGATCTGAAGACGCTCCTTCAGAGACAGACCGTTCTGAGAGAGACAGACACGTCAGTCACAAGCAGACAGAAGAACAGACAGACGTCTGGTGCGTGACGATACCTTCAGCCCCGTGTAGAGATCTCTGTGTAATCGCTCCATGATCAGCAGAACGGCGATACTGGAGCCGCCGCTGTACGAGTGATCGATAACAGAGCCGTGGAGATTCACTAAACGATCGTGTTTAGGCAGAGACCTGACGAACACGGAGCACTTTACTCAATATACAACAGTAAAAAGCTACGGTTAAAAATGTCATTTAAAAAATTAATGACTAAAAATACAACTGATAATAATTATGCTAATATAAATAAAAGAGTAAAGATACAATTCATAATTATCTCTAAAATTCGGAGCATGTTGAATAAGTAATCACTTAAAAGGAATGAAAAGAACTACTAAGAACAACTATTTTCTTTCAATAAAAATAATATAATAACAGTAAGTCTTGCTATTAATAAGCTTGTTACCGTGTGTAGTGGAACTCGAGCGCAAGGTCGTTCCAGTGTTTGTCGTCCGGAGGAACCACTGACTTCAGAGCACACGGGTGACGGCCGCCCCAGCTATCACACAGATACACCACACCGTACTGACCACGACCCAGCTCACGACCCATCTTAGGCTTCCCTGAGAGAGAGAGAGTGAGAGAGAGAGAGAGTGAGTGAGTGTGAGAGAGAGTGAGTGTGTGTGTGTGTGAGAGAGAGTGTGAGAGAGAGAGAGAGAGAGAGAGAGAGAGAGAGAGAGAGAGAGTGTGAGAGAGAGAGAGTGAGAGAGAGAGAGAGAGAGAGAGAGAGAGAGAGAGAGAGAGAGAGAGAGAGAGAGAGAGAGAGTGAGTGTGAGAGAGAGAGAGAGAGAGAGAGAGAGAGAGAGAGAGAGAGAGAGAGAGAGAGAGAGAGAGAGAGAGAGAGAGTGTGTGTGAGAGAGAGAGAGAGAGAGAGAGAGAGAGAGAGAGAGAGAGAGAGAGAGAGAGAGAGAGAGAGAGAGAGAGAGAGAGAGAGAGAGAGAGAGAGAGAGAGAGAGAGAGAGAGAGAGAGAGAGAGAGAGAGAGAGAGAGAGAGAGAGAGAGAGAGAGAGAGAGAGAGAGAGAGAGAGAGAGAGAGAGAGAGAGAGAGAGAGAGAGAGAGTGAGAGAGAGAGAGAGAGAGAGAGAGAGAGAGAGAGAGAGAGAGAGAGAGAGAGAGAGAGAGAGAGAGAGAGAGAGAGAGAGAGAGAGAGAGAGAGAGAGAGAGAGAGAGTGAGAGAGAGAGAGAGAGAGAGAGAGAGAGAGAGAGAGGAGTGAGAGAGAGAGAGAGAGAGAGAGAGAGAGAGAGAGAGAGAGAGAGAGAGAGAGAGAGAGAGAGAGAGAGAGAGAGAGAGAGAGAGAGAGAGAGAGAGAGAGAGAGAGAGAGAGAGAGAGAGAGAGAGAGAGAGAGAGAGAGAGAGAGAGAGAGAGAGAGAGAGAGAGAGAGAGAGAGAGAGAGAGAGAGAGAGAGAGAGAGAGAGAGAGAGAGAGAGAGAGAGAGAGAGAGAGAGAGAGAGAGAGAGAGAGAGAGAGAGAGAGAGAGAGAGAGAGAGAGAGAGAGAGAGAGAGAGAGAGAGAGAGAGAGAGAGAGAGAGAGAGAGAGAGAGAGAGAGAGAGAGAGAGAGAGAGAGAGAGAGAGAGAGAGAGAGAGAGAGAGAGAGAGAGAGAGAGAGAGAGAGAGAGAGAGAGAGAGAGAGAGAGAGAGAGAGAGAGAGAGAGAGAGAGAGAGAGAGAGAGAGAGAGAGAGAGAGAGAGAGAGAGAGAGAGAGAGAGAGAGAGAGAGAGAGAGAGAGAGAGAGAGAGAGAGAGAGAGAGAGAGAGAGAGAGAGAGAGAGAGAGAGAGAGAGAGAGAGAGAGAGAGAGAGAGAGAGAGAGAGAGAGAGAGAGAGAGAGTGTGTGTGAGAGAGAGAGAGAGAGAGAGAGAGTGAGAGAGAGAGTGTGAGAGAGAGAGAGAGAGAGAGACAGAGAGAGAGAGAGAGAGAGAGAGAGAGAGAGAGAGAGAGAGAGAGAGAGAGAGAGAGAGAGAGAGAGAGAGAGAGAGAGAGAGAGAGAGAGAGAGTGAAAGTGAGAGAGAGTGAAAAAGTATATATGTGTTTGTATGCATGTATGTATAAAACACACACATACACACTGATCTGATCGTCTCACCGTGTAGCAGTATGTCTCTCAGTGATCGGCTCTCCAGAGACAGACGGGCGAGTCGAGGAGCGTGATCCTTCCTGACCCTCAACCACAGGTCTTCAGTTCTCTCCAGACGCCCGGTGTGACCCTCCTCCAGCTACACACACACACACACACACACACTGATGACCCTTAACACAACAGACAATATACTAATACACAACTGAAAAATTGCATTTAGAAAAAAAATTAAGATGTATACATACTACATAAAAAGTTAACTGTAAAATCAACATTACTCTTATATTAAATCTAACTTATAATCAACAATAAAACATAAAAGCAAACAATACAAAACGTAATATAAAAAATAAATAATACAATACCAAGAATAAAGGCACAGTGAAATAAAGCGGTAATAATGAAGGTCACCTGTCGGAGCGAGGCGGCGAAGGCCTCATGGGAACTGTTGAGTCTGGTCCTGAACTGAGAGCAGATGCTCTTGGCCAGTTTAGCGGCGCTCAGGCTCTCGATGGCGTCCTGCGCGACCTTGCGCTTCCACTCGGCCGTGATGGACGGAGGGTTGACCCACGTGATGCGGTGGATGATCTGAGGAGACAGCAGCAGCAGAGACGTCAGCTCCGCACGACACGCGCCGCAGCAGGGCATTGTGGGTAACCTACCTGTTTGATCTGCTCCCAGAAGAGCCTGGTGACGGAGGAGCCCGAGTGGAAGGTGACCTCCACGTTATACGCCGCGTTCAGGATCTGACCAAAACATTCAGTACTCATATATCAACACATCAATTATGAAATATCATCAACTTTACTGTAAACAAATCAGCAGCTGTAGTGTGTGTGTGTGTGTGTGAGTGTAAGTGTGTGTCTTCTGTCTGTGTGTCTGTGTGGGAGTGTGTGTGTGTGTGTGTGTGTGTGTGTGTGTGTGTGTGTGTGTGTGTGTGTGTGTGTGTGTGTGAGTGTGTGTGTGTGTGTGTGTGTGTGTGTGTGTGTGTGTGTGTGTGTGTGTGTGTGTGTGTGTGTGTGTGTGTGTGCACCTGTTTGAGGTGGTTGGAGGTGACGTTGCTGCAGGACTCGTGTGTGTTCTTCTCCAGACTGCCCAGACATCTCTCCAGCGTCCCGACGAAGCTCTCTCTCAGATAGTCCACGGAGCTGGTCAGTTTATTAGCCACGGCCTGATTGAGCTGCACCACGATCAGGTCCTGGATCTGACTGATGCACATCTTAATGTCCTTCGAGCTCACCGGCTCACCGTTAGACGACATGATGATATCTGAACACACACACACACACAATTGTCGGATACACAAACACTGACTGCTCTGTAGTAACAGGATACACATGCCGCTCATTAACACTAATGAATTCCCTCTGACACATAATAGAGCAGCTAACAGGGGATTCCCTGCTCACTGCCTGTCTCACACACACACACACACACACACACACACAACTACTGTGTGTCTATTCGAATGTAAATGAGCTGCTATGCCCCGCCTGAAGAGGAGGGCAGGAACTTTACTACGGTTACTATGGCAACTACAACCAAAACATCTAGCATTGTGACTCAACCTTTTTTTATTTGAAGACCTTTTAAAAGTTCTGTATGTGTGTGTGTGTATATATATATATATATAAGGTGGTTGTCAAAATTTTTTTTTTTAAATTAAACCCTAAAAAAACAGTAAAGTTGTAATGATCTTATAGCCCATATATTTCACTCACTAATGAGTTTATGGTCAGTGAATATTCTTGTTCCTGAGATAAATGCGTTACGTTGTTTAGGATGGTTATATTGGTGGTACATTGGTTGTACACAGACGTTCAGTCATGTTTATTTTGTGCTATGATTTATATGATTTTGTGCTCTAGCGCCCTCTGCTGACCTGTGAAGTTCAGGTTGGCGGCGTCCTCCAGCAGCTGCTCCTTCATGCTGCTCAGCGTCTCCACGATCATCTCCTTCATCTCCTCCTGCTTGCGGTTGGCGATGGCCATCAGGGAGCTGAAGAGTTCTCCCTCTTTATCTCGAGTGTACTCCAGCCGCCGCGGCGTGATCTGAAGATCCCTCTGCATGTCGAACGCCTGCGCGACAAAACACGGCTTCGTTCACGACCCGAAACACAGGGCCGAGCGAGAAAACACCGAACATACGACCACCGAAAAAACAAAGTGCGCCAAATCTAAAGAACAAATAGAATTTAGAAACCAAGTTTATAACTACATTTAACATGCGTATTTCTTTAAATATACTGTATGTTTGTGTTTCTATATACACGGCACTCACACATACTTTAATCTCGATGATTCATTTAACAGCACCTGCTTTATAGCATTAAATTATGTTAACAGATACAGATTTATTAGACGTGAACATGAAAATAAACTGCTAAAGATGTACCCCTTTTTATTTTTTTACGTTGAAATTAAAATTATTAAATGCTAGGAAATCATTGGTTCATGTTAATGTAGTTAAATGATTTTACAATGGGGTTTCATGGGTTTTATATTACCAGAATGATGAAGAGTGCAACCATAACTAAAACCACAACATATTGGTTGTAATTGTAATTTTTTGATTTAGTTTAGTTATATTATTTTAGACATAGCAGGGCATTTTCATGCACCTGGTTGATGAAGAGGTCGAGGCAGCGGCAGTGGACGGCGTTCAGCAGCGAGGCGGCCTCCACCTGGTGGCTCTGCAGCAGCTGTCGAGTGAAGGGCCCCAGCACACGCTGCAGGCGCTCCAGGCCCTCTCCCAGCATGCTCTGCGTCTGAGCCGGAGCCCCGCAGGCGCAGTTCCCCGCCGCCGCACCGATCAGCTCCAGAGACAGCAGCTGCCGCTGGAGGGCCCCGGGCTCCGAGGGGCTGCCGGGGGTCCGGACGAAGCAGACGGGGAAGGGCAGCGCCTCACGCACCTTCTGCAGGTCGCCCAGCTGCTCGGAGCTCAGCGCGTCTCGACTGGCGGCGTAGAGGATGATGGGAAGGATGCCTCGCTTGCAGTCCTCCAGAGCCTCCTCCAGCCGCTGAACGCCTCGGCACGGGAGCACCATCACCTTCACCTCCTGAGCACACAACATACAAGAACACTGGATGAACTACTGGATAAAACTACTAGATAAACTACTGAATAAACACAGAATAAAACTACTGGATAAAAACTGGATAAACTACTGGATAAAACTACTGAATAAACAACTGGATAAATACAGAATAAAACTACTAGATAAATACAGAATAAAACTACTGGATAAACTACTGAATAAAACTACTGAATAAACAACTGAATAAATACTGAATAAAACTACTGAATAAACAACTGAATAAAACTACTGAATAAAACTACTGAATAAAAACTACTGAATAAACTACTGAATAAAACTACTGAATAAACAACTGGACAACTGATAAATACTGAATAAAACTACTGACTGAACTGAATAAACTACTGAATAAAACTAAAACTACTGAATAAATAAAACTACTGGATAAAACTACTGGATAAAACTACTGAATAAAACAACTGAATAAAACTACTGAATAAACTACTGAATAAAACTACTGAATAAAACTACTGAATAAAACTACTGAATAAAACTACTGAATAAAACTACTGAATAAACAACTGAATAAAACTACTGAATAAAACTACTGAATAAACAACTGATAAATACTGAATAAAACTACTGAATAAACAACTGAATACTGAATAAAACTACTGAATAAACTACTGAAAAACTACTGAATAAAACTACTGAATAAAACAACTGAATAAAACTACTGAATAAAACTACTGGATAAATAAACTACTGAATAAAACTACTGAATAAAACTACTGAATAAAACTACTGAATAAAACTACTGAATAAAACTACTGAATAAAAAAACTACTGAATAAACAACTACTGGAATAAAACAACTGAATAAAACAACTGAATAAACAACTGAATAAAACTACTGAATAAAACTACTGAATAAACAACTGGATAAATACAGAATAAAACTACTGAATAAACAACTGAATAAAACTACTGAATAAAACTACTGAATAAACAACTGGATAAAAACTACTGAATAAACAACTGAATAAAACTACTGAATAAAACAACTGGATAAAACTACTGGATAAATACAGAATAAAACTACTGAATAAACAACTGAATAAAACTACTGAATAAAACAACTGGATAAACAACTGGATAAACAACTGGATAAACAACTGGATAAACAACTGGATAAAACTACTGAATAAACTACTGAATAAATAACTGGATAAATACAGAATAAAACTACTGGATAAATACAGAATAAAACTACTGAATAAACAACTGAATAAAACTACTGAATAAATAACTGGATAAATACAGAATAAAACTACTGGATAAACAACTAAATAAAAGTACTGGATTAAACTACTGAATAAACAACTGGACAAAACTACTGGATAAACACTGAATAATCTCTGGGACAAAAGAATGCTATCCACGGAAACCTAAGAAAAATATATTAAGATTATTTCATACACAGTGGTATGCAAAACAGTATTTTCAGCAGCTAAAAATAGTTTTGCTGTAGTGTGTCAGTTTTGCCATTAGTTGTAATAATGGAGTGAGATCTTGTCCCAATCTGTCTGGAGTGAAACAGAACAGAATCCAGAAGAACTGAAGAACAACATCTCCAAGAAACCCCTTTTAATTCTGAAATACACTTTAATATTAAACTTTGCATATATCATTTTCATTTTATTTACATTGATTTCAATATTTTACATTTATATACTCATATTTAGATTCAATTAAATATTTAATTAAAATTGAATATTATTTTCAAATCAGTGGTTAATTGAATATTTTAACATCCGATCAATTAAATGATCAATGTCCTCATCAATTAAAACTTCAGTGGAAGTTGAAAGTATTTCCACAAATCTGATTTTTATATCAAAAACATTTATTTAAATTAACAATATAAATAATAATATATACATCTATCTTTCAATATTTGGTCAACTAAACAGTCATAAGACAAATTTAGGACACAAGATAATTTTGCAACTAAAATTAGCATAAAAAACGGCCTAAAATTAATGAATATGACATGGCAAAATATATTATGTTGAAAAAAAAATGTAAAAACTTGTTATCATTTTGTTAACCAGTTAATATCCACAATATTTTCAGACACCTTTGGTTACTGGATTAAAAGATTTAGAACGATATAGAGATTTATTAATATGCTGTTGCACATATATTATTACAGACAAGTAATAATTTATTTTGACTCATTCGGGTGAGAGGTGTTTCTCTTGATAAAGCAGTGTGTTGGTCTGGGAATCCGTTCATGAAATATTAGACAGGGCGGGTCGAAGTAGGTCTGTATGATTAATCCACAGCGAGAATAAGAATAAAGAGCGCTAGCACACGAACACAATAGAGTCAGTCAGAGCCGTCTCTGACACAAGAGCCACAGAGCGCTCGAGTCTCTCTGAAACAAACACGGCCGGCCGAGCTCAACAAACATCTGATTCAAACACATCAAACATGCTAACGTGTGCGTGTGTGTGTGTGTGTGTGTGTGTGTGTGTGTGTGAATCTCACTGCCCTCCGTCAGCGTACGCTCGGGGACGCGCGCTAATTAACGCCCCTGCGCTAAAGTGAGTGTGTTCAGAAAGAGAAGAGCCGGGTTCATTTGAGCACAGACGTGATTCTAGCAGAGGAGTGCCACGGCAAACATCGGCCACAAAACCTGAGACAGTCAGCGTGTGCTAGCAGACTCATCTGAGTCTGAGCCGAGACCTCAGTGAGTCCGAGCCCGGTTCAGATCAGACTCAAATCAGACAGCGTTTTAGATCTGATGGAGTCTGGTTTGGAACTGACATATAATTACATATAATCTAGATCTAGAAAAGACACTCAATACACTCTAGCACATGTCTTCATGTATTACAGCACCTGTATTGTTTACTGCACTCCACTAGCGCAGATTCATAAACACATGAACCTAGCATCACACAGAACTGTAAAGCTATTCGCTGCAATCAAAAATGCTAAAAATAAAAGTTTAATCATTTAAATATGCATTATTCGTTCATTTGAAGAAAAAGAAAGCGTCATGTGTCCACCTGCTTGTTTTGGTTTATTTGTTAGTTGTAATAAAGTTTAGCACCATTTCACATGAAGTGTTATGTTTTAATTTAGTATCCATTTTAAAACGACTGGGTAATTAATCGGTTATCGGCAACCTCGCTATCGGTAACTCTACAACTCAATATCGGTTGACCTCTAAACTGATCTAATTATAGTCTCATTCTGATTTAAAACAGACCTCAGGTCTAAATCTAATGACACTAATCTAAAACCGATCAGAGTTTGATAGCAGACTGATCCGTTTTCATACTAAGTGGAGTCTGATTTGCATCCGATCTAAAAGAGTCATCATTCTAACGCAAAACTGATTTGACTCTGACTTAAGTCCCATTTGAGGTTGAATCCGATTAAAGATAGATCTGAATCTGATCTAGGTTTGATCATGGTCTGATTTAAAACAGATCTAGTATTTTTAAAGTAATCGGAGTTTGATTTGTGACGATGATGAGTCCGATGAGTCTGATGCATATGAAGGTAGAGGGTGGAGACTGACTGACAGGAAACCACGTCTGATCTCAAAATGATCCAAGTCGGATTGGACACTGATTTAATATAAAACTGATCTGAGTGTTCAGAAAAACCTAAACCAGACTTACAGCTGAGTCTAATTTGAATCTGATCCCATTCTGATTTAAAATACATCTAATCTGAGTCTGATATGACACTGATCGTCTGATTACACTCATCAGAACCTGGGTCTGATCTAAGAGATCCAATTCAAACTCTTCTCAATCATGAAAACAAACAAACTAATAAAAAGAAAGGAATCCAGCCATGACCAAATGTACCAAGTATTTATAGGACATTTTCCCATCGCCATGGAGACGCACACACACACACACACACACACACACACCATAGCAGCTCTTTTTTTCACTGGTGGTCATGTGAAGTGCACCAGACCCACAGATCAGGGTTATATAAACACCAGGGTCCTCATTCATCAGCACCGTGTACACACACATGTGTAGGAACAGATTCACGCAAAGTGTGCGACCTACAAACTTGTACTTCTACACAAGAATGTGTGTAAACATAAGCACAGCCCTAAACATGCGTCCAGAGAATCTAGCAGTAGAATGGGAAAGAGAAAATACTGGCGCATGTGTCCCACGTCCTTTAACTGCAAACACTCAATTTAAGCTAATTTCTTGAATTAGTGCATGATAAATGCAGATTATTTATTTATTTATTTTGCAATTGCACATTCTAAATCTCATCACACAGAATCTAATCATATTTGGTGTACTTAAAGAAAAACAGCACCTGCAGCTAATGCAAATTTATTGTTTTGCCACAATTACATTTTTTTAGAAATAGAGAAATGGTAACTTTGAGTAGAAATACTACAAAGCGCTAGAATCAGACACTTTGACGATATGCCAATGACAAGCAGTGAAGAGAGAAGGTTCAGCCTGTATGTCTGCGCACGCGCTCATATCACACAGAATGTGTCTTTGTGTTTCTAAAGTAGGGAGTGCAGTAGAAAAAAAACATGCAAGAAGATGAGAGTAAAAGTCTCTAAAAGGGTCATTTTCCAGCTCCCCTCCAGTTAAACAGTTGAGCTTTACGGTTTTTAAAATCCATTCAGTCAAAGTCTGGGTCTGACGGAGCAGTTTTAGCTGTAGCTTAGCATAGCCCATTGATTCTGATTAGACCGTTAGCATCACACTCAAAAATTACCAAAGAGTTTCTATATTTTTCTATATTTAAAACTTGACTGTTCTATAGTTATATAGTGTACTAAGACTGTCGTAGGCTTTTTTAGACGGAACTATACTCTCATTCCAGAGTAATAATCAGGGAACGTCGCTGGTACATGAGTGATATTACGCCTGAAATTGCTGGGGACTACTTTTAGTTCCTTGTTCCTTGATTATTACGCTGGAAGGAGAGTATAGTTCCTAGTCATATCAGCCTAGAGAATCACAACAACTTTTTATTTTCCGGCAGTCTTAGCGCACGATGCAGTTAGGTTTAAATGAGAAAAAAACTATTGAAATTCTTTGCTCATTTTTGGGAATGATGCTAACAGTCTACTCAGATTAATCAGATTCAATGATCCATGCTGAAAGTGCTTCGCAAGGTGCCAGGATTGACTGAATGGATTTAAAAAAACACGGTAAAACTCAACTGTTTATCTGTAGGTGAGCGCTGTGTTTTCAGAACGCTCCACGTTTGCACAGAAAAAAACGTAAACGCAAGGATGGATGGATGGAAAGCAACACAATTTAATAGAAACCTGTGAAGAGCCAAGTTTTCATGTTGACTTTTTTTGCCATATCGGCCTGCCGTACCTGCAGCAGCGCGTGATGGAGCGTGATCTCCAGCTCGGCCAATCGCTGCGCGGGATCCTCACACTCCTGGATCTCCAGGTCCTCGAGGGGAACCGTGTCCCAGCGGCCGCAGTGCGCCGCCAGCTGATGGACCAGCTCGTACTGCCCCGGCAGAGCCAGGCTCAAGCGCGTCTGCCGGCCGTGCGTGAAGCACAGCTTCCGTCTCCTGCAGGCCCCGCCCTCTGGCCCGCAGGCCCCGCCCGCCTCCGAGCCCAGGGGGAGGAGCCTCTCTCCCAGCAGGCAGTTGAGCAGCTGGTATCGGGCTGAACAGTCCTGGCCCAGGATGAGGATGTAGGGGGCGCTCCCGACCACATTCTGCAGATAGTCCTCCTCGTGACGTGGGAGCGAGATGCAGCTGAGCTGACCTGAAACACACAGACAAACACTGGCTTTAGCGAAATTTCACTGCAAACCAAGGCTGAAGTTCTCTTAGACCACACCAGAAATACGAGACACGTAAACGCAGTATCATACGAGCAGACGTGAGATCGTGCTGAATATCGGCATGGCTGGGATTCCTCTATAGGTAATCACCGTATGCTGATATACAACCATCTCCAACGTCTACAAGTGTAATATTCTGTAGTATTTACTTTGAAAGCACACAAAGGAGCGCCGAGTTGCATCGTTGGCAGTTACTGTATTTAGTACTGTATTACTGTACGGCTGTTAAAAGCGTTGTTATATTTCATTCAGTCTTCAGATCAATCTCATATTCACAATGAATCACAGTGAGTATCTGCTGAGGGAAGCGCTCTGTTTGTCGTAACATTACCTTCCCTTCATCCGTTCAGGGTGATTTTGCCGCTCTTTGTTTGCTCCGATGAGCTCCGGAGACACCAGAGCCAAACTTAGAATAGAAGTATAGAAGTATTTGAACTATAAACAAGTACATGACACTCGCTGTGAGAAGTCCGCAGGTTTATAAGAGGTTCTGGGGCACGCCGTTCAGTGATGATACGACGAAAGAAGAGTACAGGAATATACTCTCTGCCCAGATAACTGCGGCAAAGCTGACTGAACAGCGCTTCAGGGAATACATCGACAAATGACCCAGAAGAAGGAAAGAGTGTGATGATATACGGTGGAGTCAATCTCCTGACCTCAACCCAACCCAGCAGAATCTGACAGAAAGAGCCACGAAACAAACAACAAGACCTGAAGTCAGCTGCAGCAGAGCATCGTGAAGAAACTGCTGATGTCCCTCAGAGTCAAAATATCACACATACATACATGAGAAGCCGGGTTTTTATAGTACACCTCACTGACTGATGGAAACCTGAAAACGTATAATAATAATCACAACATGCTGAGGACTGTAAGAGTACGGCGGTGTCTGTGAACACGATGAAGACTGGACTGGACCTGTTTGTAAAGAGAGGACAGAAAAACAAGCGCTGGAGCGCCGTGTGTCCTGAGGCCTGCATCCCATGACCGTCTCTGAGCCGCTCACAGAGCCGCCAGTCATTGGGTTATTATTAGGAAGTGCTCATAATCCCAGCGCTGCTGAGTCACGGCCTTATACAACCGCTACACAGAAACTACTGCCATAATCCAGCGAGGTTCAGTCTCATCTGATCGTCCTGGAATGAGGTGAATTATGGACGTGTGTTCACATGCGGCTGCAGGGGGCGTGGCCGGAGCCACCCGCGCGCCCCGATTGGTCAGAACCGGCTCCGAGCAGCCGACGAGCTCCGACAGGCCCGAGGAACCGGTCGAGCTTCAGGATAAACCACAGGTCCAGGGAAAGAGCAGGGGTCGCCCGGGACGGGTCAAAGGTCGCGGCGTGGTGCCGTGAGAGCGCTGCTTTAGACTGAAACACTCAAGAGCTTCAGTGAGAAACCACAGGAAACTTACATCACCAGCAAACCTCCTTGATAACAGGAAAGAACCACACACACACACACTCTCACACACACACACTCACACACACTCTCACACACACAGCAGGTACAGTAGACACACTCATCTTCTCACTCTGACTCATCACACTGACGAGGAAAACAACGACAAGAAAGTCTTAAAGCACCTTGGGTTTCTTTTTTATCTTGAAAAGATGTTCTGATTTTTGTCTTTTGATTTGGTGGTGAAATGAGAATCGGGCGAGATTTTGTGACGTCAATGAATCAATGTTCACGTGTGTGTGTGTGTGTGTGTTGAATTCTTGCTTCAGTTGAATGTGACTCTGTTCACGGCTGTTAAGCTGCTTATTTCTGAACTAAATCCTGTTTGAGACATTTTCTGCTGTTAACACTAAACCTGCTGCAGGACACACACACACACACACACACACACACACACACACACACAGACACACACAGACACACACAGACAGACAGACACACACACACACAAACACACACTGCAGCAGGACACACACACACACACACACACACACACACACACACACACACACACAGACACAGACAGACACACACAGACAGACACACACACACAGACACACAGACACACACACAAACACACAGACAGACACACACACACACACACACACACACACACACACAGACACACACACACACACACACACACACACACACAGACACACACACAGACAGACACACACACACACACAGACACACACACACACACACAGACACACACACACACACACAGACACACACACACACAGACACACACACACACACAGACACACACACACACACAGACACACACACACACACAGACACACACACAGACACACAGACACACACACACACACACACACACACAGACACACACACACACACACACACACACACACACACACACACACACACACACACACACACACACACACACACACACACACACACACAGACACACACACACACAGACACACACACACACACACACACACACACACACACACACACACACACACACACACACACACAGACAGACACACACACACACACACACACACACACACACACACACACACACACACACACACACACACACACACACAGCGATTGGCCCGTTTCATTGTTTGCTTGTATTTAAAGAATAAAACACAACCACAGTATTTAAGTTAACTTAGATGAGATCTAACGCCTTCACGACTACTGAATTAAAAAAGGTGAACTACATTTACCAAAAAACTGTAAACTAGAATAAACGAAGCTAAATAGGAGTATTTATTTTAAAGAATTGGCAGAACAGGAAATTAAAAGACTTAAAGTTTATTTCAACTTTCATGTTAAGTTTGACAAAGTACTAAAGGCTATTTAAAAGCATTACAATAAATACTCTAGTAGCATACAAATAGTACTTTTTTGAAAACATTGCGTATTTATATTAGTAATATTTAACTACATAAAATATAACATTTTTAAAGCGCATACAAATAAAGACATAGTTGTAGTCTCACGGTCACAACTTTTAAATTCAATTTTTGTATTTTTTTTTTATATTATAGCATTATTTATAGGCTCAAAAGCAGATGCAAAAGTGAAATATACCGACTATACTTCTTTCTAACAACGTTCTGCTATGGCATGTATTCTCATTGTAAACGCTGTCTTTTTGTGCTCCCATCCCGAACGCTAGCGGTCTCGGCGGAAGCGGAAGCGGCTCACCTGCGTCCAGGGCTCCAGGTGCGCCGCCGCAGGTGTTGCTGTGGTTCTGTCGGATCTCCCTGAAGAAGGCGAGGGTCTCCTTCAGGTTCTTCTTCAGGAACACGTTGTGTTTGTTGTAGTGGCTGAAGGCTCGGGTCAGATCTCTGACCAGCTGGCTGTTTTTCTGCGGGTTCTCCATCCCGACCCCGGAGCGAGACCCAGCGCGCGTGAGTCCGCGTCACGTCTCCATCCGAGCGCGCGCTGCGTCTGCAGAGGCCCGGATCGCCGCGGGACGGACCGAACCGATAACGTTAACGACAACAACAACAACCAGCGCCGCGTGCGTGTGCGTGCGCGCGCGCGCGTGTCAGTGCATCGGCGCGCGCACTCACACGCATCCACTCGCGCGCGGCGGCGGCCTCCTCCCGTTAACCGGACCGATATCGGCGCGGGTGGGATCGGTGACTCGCACGCTCGCGCGGACCGGGTCGCTGGGAGGCTGTGGGGCAGCTCGTTCCCCGCGGGTGAGCGCCGATCATCGATAATCCCGCCGCTTGCGTCAGGAATCGCTCACTTTTCAGCCCAAATACGGGAGTTTTGCGCCGCCAGCCGCCGCCGCCGCCGCTGCCCGTCCATTTGGCGAGAGAGACGCTCGGTGGGCGGGGCGCGACTGGTGCATGCTGGGAAATGCAGTCCGCTAAGGGTAGAAAACGTAAACAAAGTATGTACTGAAAAGAAGGACGTCGTTGTTGAAGACGTTGTAAGGAGTACTTAAATGACTAATAAAACACACACTGAACAATTAAAAAAGGGAGTCCTGTGGGTTTTTGGGATTTAACCAATAAAAGATGATTGGTTACCAGTGAAGACCACTACCATTTAAAACCATTATAACGAGGTGGTTTCGACTGTTGTTTTTCCAGTTAAACCATGTTTTTAGTTCAATTTAGCCATGATTTTGCTACACTACCAGAGATTAAACATTTGACTGTGGTTATACTAATGGAAATCAAACAATATAAATATATTCTATTATTGTATATATGTCTATTATTACTATTGTATATATCCAGCTATAGTCATATCTTAAAATTTAAATCTTTTTAAAAATATGCAATCGTGCAGACGTACAGTCAGTAGTACACTATAAGTGCACTGTAGTACACTTGTAGTTCTTGTAGTACACTTGTAGTTCTTGTAGTACACTTGCGGGACCCTAGCGACATCTAGTGGTTAAATCTGCGTAACTGCTGCGAATCATTTTAATTAGTTTTTTTGGCATTAATTTAACACATTTCTGTTCTCTTTGCGTAACATAAATTTAAGCGTGACATTATGAATCAATCGGCTGCGAATATGAACGTGAAAGAACTAGCTAACTAAAAAAAGAGCATCATTTTAACCCGAGTAGTCAGTTTAGACGACTTGAACGCTATAATATGAAACGTTCCTGTGAGGAATGGTCACACATTATTCACCTTATTTGACAAGAGTTTGTGTCTATTTAGTTTCTTTCGAAAGAAACAGTCGTTAATCGCGGTACTTCAGCCTCTCGCGGCCTCATTTTCGTTCCCTTCAAAATGGCGTTCCCTTAATATATTAATAAATCGAATAAAATTCAAACATTAAACACGTGCGCTCAAATTCCCCTTCAGGAGCACTTCCTAGTGTAAACTTTGTTTTCTCAGTGAAGCCGAACGACTGAACGGAAGGGAACGTTTTCCCGCGCCCTCGCGTGGACGTTACACGAAGCGCGCGAACCTGCCGAGAATATGATCATACACTGAGGTAAAAACAGATCGATAAAACTATTCACAGAAAAGGATGTTTTATCGTTCCTTGTGAGTATACTGTTGACATATAGTTGGTATGCTGGTAAATTTACATTACATGTATAAAAGTCTTAATCCACAAATGTAAACGGGCAGTGGAAAAACACGAGTTTATCATTTTAAAATGGAAATAAGTAATTATATATACGTTAAAGGAAGCAAGTCTAAATTATATTAAAGCCTTAAATATATTGTTTGAATAATGTGTAACTATTTGTATTGTTGTGGTCGTGGTTTTCCTATATTATTATTATTATTATTATAGTAGTTTATGTTATTGCCCTTGTACTGTGTTCATAGTTTCAAAGATTTCAACAAATAAAATAAATTAAAAACCCTACGCTCTACTTCGACTTTGTGTGACTTTTAGCTGACGAGGTGTGCAGTAAACAAGCCAGCCCCCGGAAATGCGTTTTAAATCTAGATTTTGTCACGACGGGCCATTTCTCAAACCAAACAGTATGGTAATAAAAGTAATAAAAATAATAACGACCGTCTCCTGTCACTGTTTGTGTTTCCTCCAGTGGGCTCTTCAGACTAACGTTTACTTTGGGGTCCTTAAATGATCGTTTATTTGTAGTTTTTGCGTCGTGTAGTTTTTGTGGTCTTGTTTACGTCTACTTTGGGGTCCTTAAATGCTCGTTTAATTGTAGTTTTTGTGTCGCGTTCTCATAAAAACGGGGCTTGTTTACTTTACGCCTTGTGACACAGCAGCTTTTAAGGATCTTTCTGTTTTTTCTTACAATCAGGAGCCAGCTTCCGCAATAGAAGATCAATAGAGAGAGTTTGTTTTCTTCTCCCCCGGTGGGCGTGGTTTTCAGTTGATGACGCGTGTCGCGCCGTCTCTGTTCAAACACGAGCGAGGGGGCGGTGCTTGGGGTCAGCGCCCCGCCCACCCCGGGCTCTAGTAGTCGGTGCGCGCGCGCCGCTCCCCCGCTGTCTCACCTGCGCGCGGACATGAGCACGCGTCTTCCTCCGCTCGGATCGCATGGAGTGTGACGGGGACCCGGGCGCCGCGCGCGTCAAGCGTCAGGCGGTGAAGCGGCATCATCACAAACACAACCTGAAGCACCGCTACGAGTTCCTGCAGACGCTCGGGAAGGGCACGTACGGGCGCGTGAAGAAAGCCGTGGACCGCTCCGGCAGGACGGTGAGACCTCCACGAGTTAACAACGAGTTAACTGTTTACTATCAGTGTTTTATGATCGTGTAGCGTTAGCCGTGTGGGAAGCGTTCTGATCCAGGTTGTAATAGTTAAAATGGTTGTTTTTAAGTTAAACGCTAGTAACAGTGTTAAGTTTTCACTAGGTTAAATGGTACCAGGAACTGGATTTCTACTAGTCCCACCAGAAACACGATTGTAACTAGTAAAAGTTATCCCAGTCATCGCGTGGTTACTAGTACAGATTCGTGATATTGATCGCTGAAAAATGTGCCTTTTATTAATAATTAGAGATTAGAATTAGATTAGAAATGGCTCTCCTTTTATTTTTGACACGCTTTTCGATGTCTGAATGTTTAAATGACAGCACGGACCGATATCCAGTCTTTTCTGGTATCAATGTGATCATTGGCATCAAACAATAAATAAAGGAACGCCTCCGTGTGGATGTGAAGGATCCGAGTAAACCCTGAACAGGTTCTGGAGCCGCCCCGCCTCCTAAAGCGCTTTAAATAGCGCACGGCTCAATTGCTGTATTTTTACCGCCTTAGTCGCTCGCACGCATGCCGCTATTGTTCCTCTGCTCTATATTCCGCCTGAAACGGAGCCATTAATAGACACCTGATGCTGGCAGAGCTGCATGAGCGTCCCTGGGGAGGAGCGTGACCTCTGACCTGTGCTGGGGCCGAGGTGGATTCCTGGGCTCTGAAGCAGGAAGCGCTCTTCACCCACTTCCTGCTCGCTGGCTGCTTGTTTTCAGCTCTTCAGGAAGAGCCTTATCTTCTGAGGAAGGAGAGCGTGTCTCCGGGCGAGTCTGGACCCGTCTGATCTGTCTCTGGTTCTCCCAGGGGTTTCTTCAGAACCAGTTCTTGTGGGACCTGACCCTCGTAACCGCTCACGATCTGGGGTTTTTTTATAATTAAACAACTATTAAATTATTTAAAACTTTAAACGACACGTGAACCACACTAAAAGACTGTATCAAGTGAATAAATAAATACGTCTTTTCAAGGCTAATCTACTTCACCTCCATAAACGTTCAGATAATGATGAGTTTAAACACACACACACACACACACACACGTTCAGGATTATCAACAACATTTAGTTCAGGGTGTATGAGGGAAACACTGAACCCTTTACATTTTCAAAAACAACAGAAAAAAATGTGTGTGTGTGTGTGTGTGTGTGTCTCTGTGTGTGTGTGTGTCTCTGTGTGTGTGTCTCTGTGTGTGTGTGTGTGTGTGTGTCTCTGTGTGTGTGTGTGTGTCTCTGTGTGTGTGTGTGTCTCTGTGTGTGTGTGTGTGTCTCTGTGTGTGTGTGTGTGTGTGTGTGTGTGTGTGTTCTCTGTGTGTGTGTGTCTTTGTGTGAGTGTGTTTGTTCATCTGCCAGTCATCAGTGACCTGTGGAGACGCGTCTGACACACACACAGACACTGGAATGTAAAGCATGCCTGACGACACACACACACACACACACACACACACACACACACTCTCTCTTTGATCTCAGATTTACTGTAAACCGTATGAATTTCTCTGTAAATGTCTCTCTGTGGTTTCGTTTCGTATTCATTTAAAATATTACATACACATCAAATCGTGTTTCTGCTGGTTTTTAGTCGTGCCGTGTTCAGTCCGATCTAACAGAGTCTGGTTTTGTTGGTCAGGTGGCCATAAAGTCGATCCGTAAGGAGAAGATCCGTGACGAGCAGGACCTGAAGCACATCCGGCGCGAGATCGAGATCATGTCGTCTCTCGCTCATCCACACATCATCAGCATCTACGAAGGTACGGCGCTCTCGATTCAACTCCCCGGAGCGAGCGACGCCAGCCTGACGTGTGTGTGTGTGTGTGTGTGTGTGTTTCAGTGTTCGAGAACAAGGACAAGATCGTCATCGTGATGGAGTACGCCAGTAAAGGAGATCTGTACGACTACATCTGTGAGAAGCAGCAGGTGTCTGAGAGCCAGGCCAGACTCTTCTTCAGACAGATCGTCTCTGCCGTCCACTACTGCCACCGGGTCAGAACCACACACAGTCACATTCACAGCACTTTAATGAAAGGATTGGACTTCATAGTTTAAATCCTATTTAAAAATAAAACATGCATGTATTATCAGCCACCATAATTCATCTGAAATTGAATAAAATTAAAATATAAAAACATTCACTTGTGCTAAATTAATTAAAACACAAATGAATAAGTAAACAGAAAAAAAATTATATATATATATATATATATATATATATATATATATATATATATATATATATATATATATATATATATATTATAATTTTTTTTTATGTTAACATTTCTAATATTTGTAGTTTAAGTACTAAAACTAATAAAACAGAGACTGAAATAAAAATAATTATAGTTGGACTTAAAAAAAAAAAAAAGCGACTTAAGACTTTTAACTTAAAGAACCTTTTTAAATCACTTTTTTTAATCAATTCAAAATAATAAGAATACTATATAATAGTATAGTAATGATCAAATTTAGATTTATTTATTATTTATTGTGTCCCCCACGATTCAGTCATCTAATACTGTTTATATAGTCTAGTAGCTGCTGGTAAAATGCCTTTCTAGTGTATAATTCCTGGGCTGAAATAAGCTCAGGACGATCAGAAAGTATCACATTTATCACTTCTATCCCGTTCTCTGGTCTCTGACAGCCGTGACGCTGGTTTTGAGAACTCTTGGGAGGTATTTAGCGTCTTACAGGTTCTAGTTTGTTACCCGTCAGTCCGGTTTAGCAGATATCTGTCGGCTGCAGAGGTCAGCCAGACTAAACACGGGCCGGCCGTCGTGTGAGCGTTTCTCACAGTCAGGGGAACCATGGGAAGGCTCTGGGAGCGCTCGGCGGGTTGCATAACTCTCATCAGCCTCCGCATGACTGGGCCGCGTCTGAGAGAGCGCTCCGGCTTCACGGACACGGCGCTCGAGCGCTTCTGCCGGTTACGTGCGAGAGGCCTGGGCGTGGCTGCAGAGCTTTTGTTGTCATGTTCAATGAGGCTTTGCCCTCCTGCCGAGAAACACAATCACATTCCAGCTCGCCGCGAGCCCTTATTACAGAGAACAGCCTGGGGAGCCGAAGGGTTTTCCTGAGCGTTTCTCATCAGGAAAGAGTTGGAGGGAAACTGAAATAAAAAGAAAACGGGGAAATTCCCTCCAGACGTCGTTGATCGCTGAATCATTCGTTAAAGGAACAGTCCGTGTCGAAGGTTACAGATCGCTAGATAATGCATTTAAAATGTAATTTTGAAATGTTACTCTAGATTTCTAATAAGTTCATTAGTAATGAATCGCCAATAGCTCTAATGTGAAATGATCCAGTGTGAATATATAACTGATATTTGCCGAACAATGACGTTCAGTAGAATGTGCTTGGCAACGTAAAAATATTTACTCAACTGTGTGTCAAAAATCTCTGTTTCCGACAGAACGGTATTGTCCATCGCGACCTGAAGTTGGAGAACATCTTGCTGGACGACAACGGCAATATAAAGGTAAGTTTGGGGCAGAATTAATTTTTAATTGGTTAAAAGGTTCCTCAGCAGAATAAACGTTTGTTTTATTACTAATTTACGCATATGTGCGACATTTGACTGACTGAAATTGAAAAAAAAATTGCATGTATGCATCAAAACAGTGCTGTACCAGTCAATACAGCGCCCTAAAGAATAACTTAAAGTATAATCACTGCATTCATTAAACTGTGGAACTTTTGCTGATTTCTAACCAGACAAATCCTGTAGAAACTCAGTATCGTATCAGAGTAAAGACTCCAAGACCCTTTGTGTGGGTGTCAGATAAGTAAGACATCAACACCCGGTTGTCCAGGTCCAGCATTGGGAACCACTGCTGAAGACCTTGATAACCTTTGTTTTATTAGGAGTGGAGATCAACTCCGGTGAACTAACCCTTTAAAGCCACGATTCATAGCGTGTTTGAAACATTATCTCCGATACTTCTGTTTCCATAGAGTTATTAAACAAGAGGCCATAAAACAAACACCCCATCGAAACTTGCGTGAGATAACGGCGTAAATCTACTTTCAGCTATAAAACTGGCAGAGCGTAAGAGCGCTGGATGAGAAGCACTGATGGAAACCACTCTCTGTTTTCCAGATCGCTGACTTCGGCTTGTCAAACCTCTACCAGGACGATAAATTCCTGCAGACGTACTGCGGCAGTCCTCTGTACGCTTCACCTGAGATCGTGAACGGCAGGCCGTACAGAGGACCGGAGGTGGACAGCTGGTCTCTGGGCGTCTTACTGTACACCCTGGTTCATGGAGCCATGCCTTTCGACGGACAAGACCACAAGAAGCTGGTCCAGCAGATCAGCACAGGAAACTACCACAAACCCACCAAACCATCTGGTGAGGCTCTTCAATGATATAGAAGGCAACCGAAACTCAGGAGCCTCCTTTCCCCCCTATTTTTAAACCAAGGCACGAAACTGCTTTACTGTTTTTGTCGAAAGTCCAGACTTGGCTCTTAAGCAGTTTTATAGATGGAGCTTATCTCTTTCTAGCAGATAACATTCTGAATTGCATGCCTTCCATCTGTTGAACACTGCCTGGCCGTCTCATAAATATGAGTTCAGGCAGTTAAGTTCACACCGGCGGCCACTTTATTGCTGGAGGTTGCCTGGTTGCTATGATGTTATTTCATGGTTTATTTAACATTTTTTAATTTCTCAAATTAATCGAGTGAACAAATCAGTTTCCCGGCCCTGTTTCTGGAGGCACACCAACGGTACACATTTTGGATGTCTTCCTTTCTCATTTAATGTCTTGGGAGGTTGTTAGTAGAGACGAGTCGAATCAGGCGTGTTTGATTGGGAAGAGTTTGAAGATGTGTACGCTTGGTGTGCCTCCAGGAACAGGTTTGGCAAACAATATTGAGATACTGTGCACTGTTTGTGCTCTCATGCTTTCATTCCTATTAGCAGGCAGAACACTGCAGTGCTGATCATTTGCATAGTTACATAACTTTGAAACCATGCCATGTGGATACACCTACTTTGCACTGCCAACAGTCCCTCACGTTGCTAACTCTTACCAGAAAAGAATGACTCCCAGAAGCCACAATCTAGTCTGAATGTATCTTTGAAGTCTGTGAGATTGTAGGTAAGTGGTGTCCAGTCCTTCAGCCGAAGGGCCATTTACCTCCAGAGATTAGGTCCAAGGCACCTGCCTCTAGTGATCCTGATGACACTGGTTAGTTTGCGTGTTTAATTAAAGCTGGAAGGTGGCCCTCCTGAAGCAGGACTGGACATCCCTTTTGTAGCATCAATCCTAATTCTTTTTGTTGCCCCACAGATGCGTGTGGTTTGATCCGCTGGATGTTGATGGTAAACCCAGAGCGTAGAGCTACTCTGGAAGAGATCGCGGGTCACTGGTGGCTCAACTGGGGCTATCAGCTCCCTCTGCTGGCTCAGAGTGACCCCGCCGCTGCACATCAGGAGCCAGGACACACGGCCCCTGCGTGTCAAACCGGTGGCCCGACTCGCATCGCAGACTGGCTGCGCCGAACATCTCGCCCTCTTCTAGAGAGCAGCTCTAAGATGCGCTGCCTACTGAGGACAGGTGGGGCCACCGGAGGGGAACCGGTCCAGCGGCAGCGCTCCATACGCAGGTCGCGCAAGGAAAACAACGTCTCGCAGACCATGCAGGAAGCTCCTCGCCCATCCAAAGGAATTCTAAAGAAGCGGGGAAGTCTTAAACAGAAAGTTCCCAGTGACTCCCAGGCTACGCCGTTGGAGGAGAAGAGCCAGAACGCTTTGGCGCCATCTGTCCTGCCTCCACCTCCTAAAGGCATCCTGAAGAAGACTTCAGAGAGCGAGTCAGGCTATTACTCATCTTCTCCAGAGAGCTCCGGAGAGACTCTTGGGAACCCAGAGGCGCACCGAAAGGGCATCCTCAAACGGCACGGCAAGTTTTCCGGCGGCTTGCAGGAATTTGGCTCTCTGGACCAGCTTGCACCCTCCTTACCAACGGTAGTCAACAGATCCCGGCCAAGCGGCGCAATCAGCGAGGACAGCATCCTTTCCTCAGAGTCCTTTGACAGACTTGACCTACCAGACCGGGAGATTCCAGTCGCCCCAATGGTGCGACCAGCGGGTGGACGGAGGATGAGAGGATGCGTGTCCGCTGACAATCTCCTGGACTTAAGGGAAGAGTCTCAGTATCAGGGACACTGGGAGATGGACATGGCCTGCTACCGCGCAGGAGTCTCCGATAGCGTATTTTCAATTTCTGACTGCGAAAATGTCACTCAGGCTTATAAACAAGCTTTGGGAGCAACTGCGAGCTGAAGCGCACAGGGACTACGATACGCAGAGATGCCGCAATTCCAGTTACGCCTGGAAAAGGAAGCCGGTTGGAGGCAAGGAAAGTACATCTGGAGCAATGCCAGACAGGGAATGGTTCCAGGCCCAGCAGTAAATGGACCTTTGTGGAGGACAGGGCGTCCTGTTTGGGATGTGCATTTCATGCTGAGGGAACAGCCGTTTGTGTTGTAAAATGCAAAACATGGTTTTTATTATGTAGACTTGGTTTGAGGAAAGAACCTTTTTTATTTCGCCTTGCTCCCAGTGATAAACAGCTGACTGGCTATTCTTTGAAATGTTTTTAAATTACTGTTTTGGGTGTTGGCTAGTCACAAAAATACCAAAGATGACTCATGATAAAGTTCAGAGCCGTTGTGAGTTCAGTTTGTTTTTAAAGGTGAATGCTGGTGGTAGAACACAACCAAACAGTGCCAAGGTTGACTTAAAGATCTTAAAGATCGTTCCCGCCAATTTCTGACCTTTACCATGCTCAGAGTTCTCAAGCACACAGACACAACAAACTACTGTCTGTTTATGACTTTATGTAGTCCAGACTTCAGTTTTGCATCTGTTTCATGATAAGATAAGAGCGTTTGAACTCTTCCATGTCGCAGATAATTAGTTGGTAAAATACGCTGTGACCTTTCAGAGTAAGATGATTGAAAGTGCTTTGTTGGAAACATGTTGAAACGGTTAGATTTACTGTTTTTGCCAATGTAGAAGTTAACAATTGTGTGGTTACAGCTATTTCGGGATGGGATGGGATGTGATGGGGTTTCGGTGCATAGCAGGGTGTTCGGGGTCATCAGTACACCTGACCTCTTCATACAGTGTCTAGTGTCACGGCTCGAGACAACCCGGGTTATGAGGTGTTCCTCTGTTTGATGTCATGTTTTGTTCTAATTTCTGCATGTTTATTTGCCAAAGTGCCTGATTTATCTGCCCTGATGTCTCTTTGACTGAATGGAACAATAAAACAGCACAAGTGAAGTGGAAAATGTTCTCTGGCTGTCGGTTCTTCTGTTCCCATCACAGTCTCCTGGATAATCCTAAATGACATTTATACTCCACAGTATGTGAGAACTGTGTTACAGCGTTTACAATGAAAGTATTAATGAATCTGGTAATAATTAAGACAAATAATATGCTACATACGAGTCTGTGGTCTTTTATAGTGGTAGAATGAGCCAAAACCAGTTTTTATAGTTGATAAAAAAAATAGGCACAAAAATATTTTAGCTACACGAAAAATACTGAAATAAAATAAAAAGTAAACCTTCATTTCAGTTAGTCGCCAAAGCAGGATTCATCATTTTTGTTCCAGTGTACTTGATGTACTAAAATAATTAACTGGAACGAAATACTAAAAATACATTTACACATACATGCATGTATACATATGTATAACACATCAAGTAATAATAAAATATAAATAAAACGCTGCCTGAAAATGCATATTTCTGGTGTATAGTATTAAATACGTGTTTTGGGATGCAGATTAAAATATAATTTCTTTTCACATTAATTTTCAGGTGAAAAGGGTAATTAATTCTGACCAAAAAAACCCTACATTATATTTACCACAAAACACAGCAAAAAGTTTTCACAGAGACAATTGAGATTATTTAAGGGCCTTCAATTGTGGTTATATTTTTATAATCTGCTGATTATCCTTATTACACGTCACGTTATAACATGGCAGAGTTTGACTGAAATCAACTCATGCTAGTCTTAATTGACATCTAATTTTAATAATAATCATTTGATGATGACGAACAGGCTCATTTTCTTCATGCAAAACCATTTAGTCTTTTGACTTCAGAGTGAAATACGACATTTCATCTTAAACCGTCCCCATCCACAGCAAAACTTTTTATTTTCTCATATTTATCTTTACAATTGAAAAAGAGTCTATCTCTAGCACGTATTCGAGTCCAAGAAGAGTGCACTGAATTAATCACGTGTGGAGTCATGCAGTGTGTGTGTGTGTGTGTGTGTGTGTGTGTGTGTGTGTGTGTGTGTGTCTGTGTGTGTTTGCTCGGGTGCAGAACATCTGCAACATTAAAACTAAGACGAACCTCTTTAACAGGCGCTAATGCACCGGAACGGTCAACAGAACGAGGGAAACACTAGAACGCGTGGCTCTGAGCGGGTTCCCTGCAGCCGTCAGAGCTCAGACGGAGCCGGCAGCATCTGATCGATGACCTTCTCCAGCGCCGAGAAACAGGAGCGCAGCGGCGCCTGCGTCACACAGACAGCACTTCACCGTAATCAACACGCACAACAACGCCAGCTATACCGCACATTATTATTTAGATCTACGCTTTTACAATATTTTCCGTTCACCTGCTCAATGCTCTGACAGCAGATGGCGGTAAACAGCAGAAATACAGCCGTTACCATGGAAACCCCGAAAACGCGTGAATAAAATACTTACCCAAGTCGCCAGTTTTTTTTTAATTCGTTATTGCTCAGTCACACTTTACACTAGGGCTTTAGTTAAATCTTCGGAACATTAATTATCTGATATTTCATTCCAAAATTTAGTAACACGTTAAAATGGAAAGCTATAACTGTGTTATTAAACTAAAAATAAAAGAATTGCATTTGTTTTTAAGCAATGATTAATCACTTCTATAGCAAATGTAGTTACCGCTCTTTGTTAATATTAATGTGTTAATTACAGTGAACTAACGACTCTTACTGTAAACTGATCATTCTTTAGCATTTAATCTGTCAAATTTTATCATTATACATTTGTATATTGCTTCAATTTACTTAAACGTAGAGTTATTTTTACTGTGAAAAAGTCACTAAACCTGTTAACAGTTTTTGTGACTAAATTTTTTTTCTTGATTAAAAAAATTCGCAATTAGCGGCTGCATGGCGGTGTGTGGCGTGTGGCGGAGCTTCCTCACCATGTCCGTGTCCAGGACGTCCCTCAGCCGCCGCAGCAGGTCGTCGGGGACGGACTCGTTCAGGACGTCCAGTCTGACCACGGCCGCCGTCAAACACGAGCAGGCCACCGCCGACGGAGCGAAGAGCGAGAAGTTCAGCTCTGAAACACACACCAGCACAAAACAACACGCAAACTTTAATAATCAGTTATGAAAAAATAACGTAATTAAAAATGGCCGAGATCAATCAAGATACTGGGGCAAAAATTGCCCTGTTTGAGTTTAAAAGAGGATCACCGTACAGTAACGTGAGCACACATGTGATTTTACAGAGTTACGTTAATATTCAGGACAACTTTGTAATATTGCTTCGAGCAACACAGCAGTGTTTCGTTCCTGAATAAATGTGTGTTTTGAACGAATCCTTTGAATCAATGATTCATTCAGAGAGTCGTTTACTTTGGTCCTGAATAAATCATAAAAACCAATAAATCGTTTGAACGAATCAACTCCAAGACATAAAGAGTATCATTTCATTTATTTAAAGATTAAAGGGATAGTTCACTATAAATATATTGATTCAAACCTGAATGACTCTCACTAGTGAAGTGTGTGTCTGTGTGCGTGTGTGTGTGTGTGTGTGTGTGTGTGTGTGTGTGTTAGCGAGGTTAACAGACGCTGATCTGCAGAGCTGCAGGAGAACAATAAGAGCACACAAAGAGTGGATCAGAGGGGCTGCTGATGCAGCGGTGGAGTGGATCAGTACCTGTGGAGCTCAGGGCCATGTATGAGAGCGTGTGTCTCCGCACCGGGGCCCTGTCCTCGGCCCTCAGCGGCAGAGTCTGCAGCAGCGTCTCCAAGAAATCAGACGGAAGAACCGCGGCCAGATCCCAGTCCAGACACGACACCAGCAGCACCTCCCACCGCTGCACCAGAGCTCTAGTTATTACAGCCAATAAGAGCCGAGCGTACGCTGAAGTAGAGGCAGGACGTTACCAGGATCTCCGGGACGCTGACGGTGTGGTCCGTGTACACACACAGCTTGGCGGCGCTCAGAGGAACACACTCCCGGAGTTTAGAGGCCAGGAACATGCAGACGCAGCCCAGCAGCTGCAGACGACACCTGCGCACGGCATTCTGGGACATGTACCTGTCCAGGTAGTGAGCGGCCAAAGGAAACACCTCCTCCTCGCACTTCTGATCCTCACACACCTGCCCAGAACAAGCTCCGTGATTCAGGAATCAGATCCGAGTGACTCGAATCACTGAGTCAGATCCACTGAATCAGATCCGAGTGACTCGAATGACTGAGTCAGATCCACTGAATCAGATCCGAGTGACTCGAATCACTGAGTCAGATCCACTGAATCAGATCCGAGTGACTCGAATCACTGAGTCAGATCCACTGAATCAGATCTGAGTAACTCTTTTTTTTTTTTTTTTTTTATTGAACAGTACAAACGTTATAACGTAGATATAATTATACATAAAGACAAAAATAATAATACTACTAACAACAGAATATACATTCAGATTTGCCAGGGTTAACAAAAAAAGCAAAAAAACCCTAAAAATCTTAAGACACAAAGGATGAATACAGGGATATTGTTTTTATAGCTTTCACATTTATAGAGTTACTTATAGAAATCCGAGTAACTCAAATCACTGATTTAGATCAGAGCGACTCAAACGATTGAATCAGATCACTGAGTCAGATCCACTGAATCAAATACGAGTGACTCGAATCACTGAGTCAGATCCATTGAATCATATACGAGTGACTCGAATCACTGAGTCAGATCCACTGAATCAAATACGAGTGACTCGAATCACTGAGTCAGATCCACTGAATCATATACGAGTGACTCGAATCAATGAGTCAGAATGATTACACATCATGTCTGCTCCCGATATGCATACTATTGTTATAATTTAGGGCAGACATGCACACTGGGACACAGAGTAAGAGATCAGTGAATGATTCATTGCACAACATCAACCGGCTGGAGTCAGGTGGATGTGATTCATTAGGTCTCTCCTCACCTGCAGCATCCATCCCGTTAAGATCGGACGCACGTACCGCTGCTCGTCGGTCGGCTCGGTCCCGGGTTTGATGCTCGGTCTCTCCGAGCTCAGCAGGTTCCGACAGACGCGCGAGCCTCGGGTCAGGACCTCGTCTCTGCACGCGCGAACCGGTCCTGAGCTCGCGCCCGGTGCGACGTGCTCGTGACAGAACAACTCCATGACTCAAACTCACCGTCAGCCGCGGGCGAGACGCTCACACAACTCCTAACAAGTCTACGAGTATACACACGACACGTGTAGTCCAGTTGATGCGCGGAAAACACATGGCTTTATTCCGTTAAAACGAGGTTCACGAGCTGCTGCGCGCGACACGCCCGCGGTCACGTGAACAACGGTGGCTGTGACGTCACGCCGCAGGTGACGCGGATGGCAGTTTTCATGAAAACTAAATTATTTATTAGCTCTAAGTCTAGGAAACTCACATTATCTATAGTTCCCAGTATAATTAATTAAAAAAACTGCTTTCACGATTATTAAACTACGGAAACCCGTTTTCTTGAGACTTCTCACAACAGAGTTTATATCTGAGAGATGGGACACTGCAAAGGATGAGGGGACAAAAGTCTTAGTAGTTGACAAAAATGATAGTTTTTTATTTCGTAGTCGGAAAAATGTAGAAGCACAGACAGAGTTGTGGGAAAAAAATTTTAATCTTGCAATTTAGAGTTTTTCTTCTGAATTCTGAATTGTGTGATAAAAAGCTGTAATGACCAATTTAATTTAATAAAAATGTTTTTTACATGTTATGCAGTGTTCCTGTCATGCATCCCGCTTCGTTCATCAAAGTCAAAAATAATGAGGGTGATGTAAAAAACCACGAGAGCTTGAATAAAAACAAATCCTTCTGAATTGATGTTATTTTATTACTTAGCAACACAAGTTTTAACCAAAAGTTCAGTCGAAAAGTACAAACGGCGCATTACCGTGAAGAACGTGTAATATACTGCGTGTGATCAGTCCCGCCGGAAGTCGCTCAGTCGAGGGCCGCTGGGGGCGTGGCGTCCTCCTGGTCACGTGACTCGGCGCCCTGCAGCTCGCGCCGGACCTCGGGAGAAATGGAGGCGTGCGTCTGGCTCTTCAGCAGCTCCAGCAGCGCCTCCTTCTGTTCGGAGGACAGGTCCGCCTTGTAGCGCTGCGTGAGCGTCAGCAGGCTCTGGTGCCACAGCACAGGAAGCGTCCGCTGGTCCGCGCGGAACGACAGGAAGTGAGCGACCAGGGCGTCCAGCACGCGGAAGGGCAGGGCGTACTTCTTGTCCAGCAGCAGACGCAGGAAGATGCTGCTGGCTCCGTTGTACTCCATCTCTGAGATTTTCAGCATGGCGGCGCTGCAACACAGAACCACGGGTCACTAGCATGAGAATGAAGTCAAAGGGAGACAAACACACAACGACTCGTTCTCGTGATATTACACGCTCAATATCGTAGAAAACTTTACTCTCATATTGCTACATCATTTATCGCAATTTTAACTTTATTCTCAGTTTGAGTTTAATTCCATAATATTTGTCTTTATCCCCGAAAACCGATTTTATTCCTAAAATATTACAAACTTAATCCCGTGTAAGACTTATTTACGACTTCAAGTTTGACTTTATTCGTACAATACGGTTTAATTTTCTCACAATATTAACTTCATTCTTAATTTTATTAATTGAATCCCGTGATTTCGACGACCACCAACAATTACGACTTTAAATCTCACAACTGCGTGACTGTTCTCAAACAAGCTTAACCT
>NC_056720.1:759128-831628 GCF_018831695.1 Puntigrus tetrazona
TTTGGTTTGTTTTGTATGAAAAATAGGTCTTGGAGTAAACTTTTGTTATTGTATTTAAATGTAATTAAATTATTATTATTATTATTATTATTATTAATTAAAACGAGAAAAGCAAATCAAATAGATATTTTAACAGAACAGTATTTATTATTATTTGGATAAGTCTAAATGTGAAGTAATATTATAAAACTATGCTGAGTATATTAATAGTGCACGCCTGTATTTAATGCATTCAAGGAGAAGTAAATATAAACTAATCTTTTCTTTGGTTTGTTTTGTTCAGAAAATACCCCTGAAATGTTTTTTTGCTAGAGATATAACAGAGCAACAGTGATATAAATGTAAATTTAAAAAGAGGTAACACGGTAATGATACTGTAATGTGTGTCTCTCTCTCTGTGTCTCTGTCTCTGTGTGTGTGTGTGTGTCTGTGTGTGTGTGTCTCTGTCTGTGTGTGTGTGTGTGTGTGTGTGTGTGTCTGTCTGTGTGTGTGTGTGTGTGTGTGTGTGTGTGTGTGTGTGTGTGTGTGTGTGTGTGTGTGTGTGTCTGTGTGTGTGTGTGTGTGTGTGTCTGTGTGTGTGTGTGTGTGTGTGTGTGTGTGTGTGTGTGTGTGTGTGTGTGTGTGTGTCTGTGTGTGTCTGTCTGTGTGTGTGTGTGTGTGTCTCTGTGTGTGTGTGTGTGTGTGTGTGTGTGTGTGTGTGTGTGTGTGTGTGTGTGTGTGTGTGTGTGTGTCTCTGTGTGTGTGTGTGTCTGTGTGTATGTCTCTGTGTGTGTGTGTGTGTGTGTGTCTGTATGTCTCTGTGTGTGTGTGTGTGTGTGTCTGTGGGTGTGTGTGTGTGTGTCAGTGTGTGTCAGGTGCCGGTGGCGGAGGGGAAGAGCGTGCAGCAGACCGTGGACATGCTTCATAAGAAGCTGGAGCAGCTGGGAGCCGTTAAACAGGGTAACTTCTGGGTGGACTGTGAGACGTACCACGCCACGGGGAACTCCACCGGTGAGACGCCATCTGCCTGCCGAACATCTTTAGGATACTAAGCAAAGATCGAAGAATTTCCTGCAGTAAATATCTCAAAACGTGATCTCCGTGTAAAAAGTCGGTTGCCGTGGAAACAGCGTTGTGTGTGTCTGTATGTGTATGTGTGTGTGTGTGTGTGTGTGTGTGTGTGTGTTGCAGGCCAGCCGACGAAGCTGCTGTATGTGATGCACAACTCGGAGACGCCGCTGAGCTGCATGGCTCTGTTCGAGGGCGGCCCGGGCCTCACCGCCGACGCCAACTTCGACGTCCTGATGGTCAAACTCAAGAGTCACTTCCAGAACGCCAAGGGACACAAGGTGGAGTCTCGCGGCACGCGCTACCGCTACTGCGACTTCCTGGTGAAGATCGGCACCGTGGCCATGAGCTCCAGCGCCAGGGGCATCTCCGTCGAGGTCGGCACGCGCTCACAGAGACTTCTCACGAAAATAACTCATTGAAGTTAGCGAAAAACCTGAACGACTGAAAACAAACGAGAACGAAAATTACTAAAATAGCATGCAGCTTTCAGGATCATGTTAAGATAACACTTTTATATTTGATTTTTCATCGTACACAGGAAAAGCTGACCAACTTTTGCGTGAAATGTTTTTCCATGTAGATGGTTTGGAGGTTTTACTCAAACGACTGAAGCTAGGAAACACTCATTAAATCCACCACCAACGAGCACTGTAGAGATTACCATGTTTTACGAATTTACTCTAATTCTAAAAAGTTTAATTCTACAAAACCGTAATAAAAAACATCACTGGAATCACTTTTTTTTTTAAAGCTGGTGAACCATAAAAACATTAATAAACAACATTTTTTTTTCTATAACATATATAGTTATATACATGTATATGTAATACACTCTAATGCTGGCGTCCTGCAGGTGGAGTACTGCGCCTGCGTGATCCCCGGGGACTGCTGGAACCTGATGAAGGAGTTCCTGCAGAGCTTCCTGGGGCCTCACGCTCCCGAGCTGCCGGCGGTGTTCTCCGGGAGGAGCGAGGGCCTGTACGCGCCGCTGGACTGCACCGACACCATGAGCCAGTACCTGGAGCTCTTCGGGAGAGTGCGCAAGCAGCAGGTGCTCCCGGGCAGCGGCGTCCGCTGAGAGACTGCCTTCACTCCTCTGGAGCAAACCACTCGTTTTTGTATCAAAACAAAAGGTTTCAGTGGCATTAACATCACTTTCATTCATTTCTACATGAACTGTTCCCTACTGCCCAACAATTTCACTCAATTCTCGATTCTTTAAACAAAAACTCGTCCCTATTCATACTCTATTAACTTAAATGCCTCCAACACTAGCTTGCTCTATTCTTTTTCTATACAGTCTGTTTACTTTCTTTTTTTTTGTAATAAAATAAAGCCTTTCTACATGCACTGTGTTAAAGCACGTTGATTTTTATATTCCTGAAAAAGGTTGCCTTGGCAACTAGCTAAAATAAAAAGTTAATCTAAGTGTATCGGTTAGCGTGTCAAGCAACGAAACTTTATGGTTTTAGTTTTTAGTAAATAATGATGATAACCCTAAATCGCTGGGGAGGTAGAAAGCTTTAAAACCTTTTAGCTTCCAATATAATGCACGGTTTTCACTGATCTTGAAGCTGTTTTGTAATTGAGGATCCGTTTATACGGCAAACACGTGTAGAGAGAAATCAAGGGTGGTTTTATTCGATTTAATTCATCTCCGACCAGATAAACTCTCTCAGAAACGCACAAACAAGCACTAACGTCACAATTTATAGACATTTATTTCATTTTAAGTGATGTAGTTTACCCTTCAGTCATTTTCACGAAAAGTTTCACGCGTAGCTTCTTCCGGACCAGCAGGGGTCCCCAGTGTGTTCTGGATGCTCTTACAAAAAAAAAAAAAGGTTCAATTTGATAAAAAATGCCCCTCACTAAAGGACGTCTGTGAGGTTGCACGCCCAAGGCCTCTATGCGTTGATGTTTGTTACAGGAACACCTCATTTGCATTTAACAACCGCAGAGCAGATGAAGCAGCAGATGATTGGCCAGGAAAGAGCCATCGGTTGGAGTATGCATGAGCAGAACGCACTGGATGAACGCCGAGCCACGTATGAGCTTCAACAACACTTCATTACAGCATTACCGTAAAGATCTTACAGTTAATCTATGTTCAGCAATGAATCCCCCATGACTTTATTTCAGTTTAGAAGTAGTCGCAAAGCATGCTGGGTAAGCACACAGTGTGCAGACTGCTTCAAAGTCCACTCTTAAACCTTTGTTTACACTCTTTTTACTAATGGGAAACCTTATATCTTTTAATTTTATATGAGTTTTCCCATGCAAGTCATCTTACAGCGTAAAGTGTGTATAAGTAAGCATGCTATGGACAAGGTTAATCTGTTCATCTGACCCCGCCCCCGGAGCTTTAAAACGTGACGGACGCTTCCGCGACCGATGAGAGACCGGCTCCATCGCGCCGCCCACCGCCGTCTCGACCAATCAGGACACGGTCGTCACGCGATTGATCGCTCCTCGGCCAATCAGAGCGCAGTGACGCCGGCGCTGGGCGAGTTCGGTTGAGCCGAAAATGGTGACAGCTCTCGCGTGCGGATGATGGCGGTAAATAACAGCCTAAAGCGAGTGTAAAAAAAAACGCGCAGATATTAACGTCATTCAACTCGCCAGACGCATTTCAGCGGCGGTCTCGCGGAGGACTCGCGCCGAGGGGCCGGTGTTTGAGAGCCGATCGGTGGCTTTGCGGTGTGAGTTTGTTCCGCGGCTGCGGCTCTTGCTAGTTTTTGTTCAGCGGGTTTAAAGTAACGGATCTCTCGCGCCGGTATAAACACGCACACAAACACACCGATCGAGCGCCGGTACCGGAACCTACCGGAGCCGCCGCTGCCGCGGATTCCGCGTGTCTCCCGGCGGAGCGTCTTTTGTTCTGTGAGTAGCGCTAGCGGGTTAGCACACACACACACACACAAACATTCAAACAACAGAGACAGACACACACACACACTCATGTAAGTGTACACACACTGCATTGCGAGACACACTCAAATACTTCTGAGAAATATAAATATAAATATACATTCACATTCAGTCACACATTTAGGGAGCACTACATAGTCACAAACTCTCACATATGCATGCATACACACACACTTAATCATAAAGCACCTCTTTAAAAATCACAATGCCACAGTGCCTTTTGATTAAAAATTGCATTTTTCATCCACAGTTTTCATTCTGCACGATGAAGTCTTTTAAGCGGTCCGCTGACAGGACATGTCCACTCTGATGCTGAATCTCGCCGTTTCTCACAGTGAGTAACCCTGCCTCAAAAACGGGCCATTTTCATACTTCCTAGAACTACTGGAAGAAGTTCTAGAAACTTCATCTGTGGGAACTAAATTAGCTCCTACTTCAGATCAGGGTCTGAAACCGGTCTATAGGAATTGCTATGGGCTGAACGCTTTTAAAAAGCCATGTAAAAATTACTCCGCGATACTTGAAAAATAGTGATGATAACATTTAGCTGTTGTCTTCAGGGTTCTGTTCTCATCATTGCGAGTTTTTCATAGCGTGAATTATTCTTTTGCATTCAGTCTCTGTTTTGAAGAAACAACACCGATCACGGTGTCCTCTATTTGCTAGTTGATAGTAAATCAATGAATGGCGACTGGCGGATCAATTTTGCGATTATTGGAACGCATCACAATTGTTTCTGGAACCGATTCAGAGCTGGAGGAACTGGAAGCAAGAGTACAACTTGCCTCAGAATCTTGTAATAATAAGAGAGAATCGCTTTCCGTTCCGATAGTCTCAGAATCGATGCAGAACAATTACTTCATTCACCATACATTGATTTATTGTCCTAGTTGTTGATGTTTGTAAATACTGCAACTAAAGACGTTGCGTTGGGAAACTTCGAAGTTTCTGAATGCTAAAGCGCCTATTGAGATAGTAGTGCATTATTCACTTAAAGTAATAGCTCACACAATTCTGAATTTCTTTGAATAAATACCGGTTTGGAACTAGTTCAGGGTGAGGAAACGACAGAATTGTCATTTTTGGGTGAACCGTTCCTTTAAAGCAATGGCTTTCAGAATGCCAGAATGATGTATATGTAACAATTATGTTCAAAACGCAAAAGAAGCAACTGAATAAAAACAACCAACAAATCAACGGCAAGCGCATATCTGTTTGACATATGGGTCGCGTCAGCTTAAGAAGAAAAAACAGGGTCGATCTTAAAAGTTTAAAACCACTGCTTTTAAAGGGTTAGTTCACCCCAGAATTAAACTCGCCCTCATGTCGTTCCAAACCCGTTCCAGACCTTTGTTCATCTTCAGAACACAAGTTAAGAGATTTTTGATTGTTTCCAGACCTGAATCATAGTAGTTGTGTTGTTGTTTATGGAGGGTCAGACATATTTGTGTTCCGAAAATAAACAAAGGTCTGGAATGGGTTTGGAATGAGATGAGGGTGAATAATTAAATGACACTTTTTATTTTGGGGTGAACTAACCCTTTAAAATGGTAACTTGCAAACATTACGTTATCTTGTCCTTAGGATGAGTGCGGTCATGGCGTGTGGTTCCTGACTCAGAGTGCTCCTGCGTGTTGGGAGACATGGATCGCTGTAAGCATGTGGTACGGTTCCGTTTGGGCCAGGGCCACTCCATTCTCAACCCGCAGATGTGGCGTTGCATTGACTGCGGCACCACGGAGTCCGTATGGGCTTGTCTGAAGTGCGCTCATGTGGCGTGCGGCCGCTACATGGAAGAACACTCCCTAAGTCACTACCAGACAACGCAGCACCCTCTAGCCATGGACGTACATGAACTGGATGTCTTCTGTTTCGAGTGCAGAGATTATGTGTTGAATGATAATGTCGAGGGTGATTTAAAGCTCCTTCGCGGGGCGCTATCTACTGTCCGCAGCCCTGGTCAGCGCTCCCTTCGTTCATCGGCGCCCGATGCCGGACTGCGAGTATGCGAGGTTGTGCGGGATGGTGCTATGCAGACGGCGTTGTGGCACAGACGGAAAATTCTTCTTCAAGGTGCCTTGCACCGTTGGAGGTGCCGACAGCAGGAGCAAAACAGAAAGCGTGAAGAAAAACAGGAGCAGGAGCGAGAAGAGAAGCGACGGCAACGCAGGGAAGTCAAGAAGCGGTTGATGGGAGAACTAGCCAATGTGCCACCAAGAAAAAGTGCACGGCTTCTCACCCAGGCTCCTCGTCCAACACTCGCACTTATTCCTCGGAAGTTCCAGGACCCTCCTGAACGACTCCCTTCGGCCCCCAAACAGTCCCTGCTGTCACAATCCAACAAGCCTCTGTCACGCAAACCGTTGCGTAAAGCAAGTCGGTTGCACCGATATCATGCCTCGCAGTCATCACGCCGCAGGAAACTTGCACCCGGAGTAACAGGATTGCGCAACCTTGGGAACACGTGTTACATGAACTCTATTCTCCAGGTGCTGAGTCACTTGCAGAAGTTCAGGGAGTGTTTCCTCACGCTGGACCTTTGCGAGACAGAGGAGCTGCTCGCAAAGACCAACCAATCGCAGGGAGCCCTCACTGCGCTGGGCCGCATGGGGAGGACGAGCGGAGGCACCTTTAGCAAACAGAATGTCCCGCCCAGCCTGAGCTCTGCGGAACTGGTGCAACCAAAAGAACCACGGTCCTCAGCTCGGCAGCAGATGTCTTTGTGTCACGAGCTGCACACGCTCTTCAGGGTCATGTGGTCGGGTCGGTGGTCGCTGGTGTCTCCATTTGCCATGCTGCACTCCGTGTGGAACCTGATTCCGGCTTTCCGTGGATACGACCAGCAGGACGCGCAAGAGTTCTTGTGTGAGCTTCTGGATAAGGTCCAGCAGGAACTGGAGTCGGATGGACCCAGGAAACACTTCCTGATTCCGATCACGCAGCGGAAACTGTCCAAACAAGTCCTCAAAGTGCTCAACACCATCTTCCATGGACAGCTGCTCAGCCAGGTGATGTGCAACTTACAATACCTAAACTTAACTACCTTAGTAACTATTAATAAGCAGCAAAATAAGAATTTTTTGAGGGGAAAGTCATAGTTAGTAGTTAGCAAGTGTTATCTTTTTTTCCTCTTTACCCTTTGAGGACTGAATGAAACACTTCCAGGTGTATGTTCTTGCCTGCTCCCATCGGTTCTGGGAGAATTGCAACCTCATTAGTTGCTACATTTAGTACTATCAATACTTGCTCTATTAAACACACTAAAACACTAAAAACAAGTACCGGCAGGATTTTAAAATGTTTATACTGACTTGGTACTGTGATATTGGTTTTCGTAACATCCCTAGTTTGAAAGAACAAAGGTATATAAACCTAAGATGACCTGAGGGTGAGTAAACCATGTGTAAGTTTTTATTTTTGAGTGAACCCTTTAAACACACTATTTTGGGTGCATGAGAAACGCATTGGGACTAAATCAGTGAATTATCTGCTAAACTGAACCTGCAGGTAACGTGTCTGTCCTGTAAGCGCAAGTCGAACACGGTGGAGCCATTCTGGGATTTGTCTCTGGAGTTCCCAGAACGATACCACCGCATGGAGAAGCCCAGCGCAGCGGCCTGTCAAGAGAGCTGCTCGCTGTCAGAGATGCTCGCCAAGTTCACAGAGACGGAGGCTTTGGAGGGATGCATTTACGCCTGCAACTTCTGCAACAGTAAGTAGTGCCTTTGTTACAGATATCAACGTTGTTGATGCATTTATCTAAATGTTCTGCATTTTCAGGAAAGCGCCGTAAATCGTCCCATAAGCCCCTGTCTCTTTCGGAGGCCTGTAAGCAGTTACTCATCTGCCGTTTACCTCAGGTTCTGCGGCTACACCTCAAACGCTTCCGGTCAGTCAGAACACCTCCCATGTTTTACCTTGATGTTTTTGTTAGTTGGAACCAGGGTTGGCCAAACTTACTCCTGCAGAGTTCAGCTCCAAACACACCTAAACTTGCTAACCAAGGTTTTTAAGACTGCTAACTGGTCGAAGCTGAACGATGCAGGACATTTCTCTAGGATTGGACACCCTTGGTTAAACCTCATGCTATCGCTTCCATCCATACTTGTCTAGGTGGTCCGGTCGGAATCACAGGGAGAAGATCGGCGTCCATGTGGCTTTTGATCAGGTCCTGAATATACAACCATACTGCTGCTCGGACACTGCTCCGATGCCTCAGAGAGAAGCCTACACCTATGACCTATCTGCTGTAGTGATGCATCATGGGAAAGGCTTTGGCTCAGGGCACTACACGGCTTACTGTTATAACACTGAAGGAGGTGAGTCACGGTTCCTGACTAGCGAACTGCAGCACAATCTGCATCATGCAGAACGCTCATAATTGGTGTGAACACAACTCTCAGTTTAAGCAAGCAGTCTGCATGCTTCAAATCTCTTGCAATGCATTTGCAACGGACAAATGGAAGCTTTACTTTGCATGTTTTGGCAGTAGAAGCAACCCTTTGAGTACAAAGTCAGTAGCCGGGTTGCCATCCTAAATTATGAATGCAACTTGTGCACAAAAATTGTAATAAAACGTGTGAATAAGAGCAGTTTTCATCCACTAAATGTCACTAAGAAAAGTAGAAGTCACTCAAAATAATATTTCTATATATATATATATATATATTTTTTTTTTTTTTTTTTTTTTTTTTATTATTATAATAATTATTTTTACTGTACATTTCTGCCCGTCACCACTTATAACCTATTTGTGAGTATAAGGTAGAAATCTGTATGATGGACGCACAGTAAAAGTGTTTGCGTTGCAGGTTTCTGGGTTCACTGTAACGACTCGGAGATGAACGTGTGCAGTGTGGAGGAGGTGTGCAGCACTCAGGCCTACATCCTGTTCTACACGCAGCGCTCGTCCTAGACCGCTCTGTCCCTGAGACTCGCAGCTGGCACAGACACACTTTACCGAGGGCATTCAGGACCAAACTACACTCACCTGCAGGGTCCAGAACAGCAGGGACGCACACAGATCAGCCCCTCCGCTGTCGGCGACAGAGATCGATGGATGCTCATCCTGGAGAGGAATGCGACAGCAATATGATCATCACACACTCTGAATCAGGAATTCTTCACCTTTGATACTGCGACTGTTTTCTACTCTTTCTAATCGGGATGAAATTCAGGAAAACAGAAAGCCTCTTCATTTACATCAGTGGTAAATGACTGAACAATCTTATGACGCTGAATGTCTAGTTTGTGTGTGTGTGTGTGTGTGCGTGCGTGCGTTTGTTTGTGTGTGGAAGGGCGTGACTGCTGACCTCTGACCCTTGACCTTTGTCCTGTATCGTGAGAGCACCTGTTATCGACTTTATAGATCTTGTGGGATCTTCCTGATGATAGTGAATAAAAACAAAAACAAAATCCAAATCCTGAATCCCTGAGTTCCTGTCTGCTTTGTATTTGATGCACATCATTGCTGCCCGACACAGTGCTGATTTATGTAGTAAAACTCAGTCAGCTCTACACAGGATATTTGTTTAAACTCACTTTACTTTAAAAGAAAACTTAAATTAGTATTTAAGCTTAATCCATTTAGGTCTCCGCGTTCCCGCTGTTAGGATTGGCAAAACTGGGGTTCATGAGTTGAGTTGATATGAAACAATGGAATATTTGTTTACTTACGTTTTTTCCATTAAAAATCTAATTTTAAATAATTAAAAATAATCAGTTAATGAAGTATATGAAATTCAGTTTTTGAAGGCAGATTAGCACCTCCTGGTGAGAGCAAGAAAGAAAAACACGTAACTTGTGTAAAGAGAAGATGCCTGTATATATCACTAACCCTCTTCAGAAGTGCTCGTTATCTGCGAGCATTTGTTCAAATCAGTCTTTGTTAAATCTTTCTCGGTTAAATAACTTTTAAACCAGTCAGTCAGACTGAAACTTACCGTTACAAAAACTCGCGCCATTTTAGCATTTAAATTCCCTCAGGCGGTCAACGGTTCGCGGGCGCGACTGTGTTCAGTTTATCCAAGGTATCCACTGAGGTAAGATTAAATATCAAATGACGCATGTATAAACGATATTAAAGTGCTTATCTCTACGCATGACATCTGATATTAGCCATTCTGTCCACGTTTCTCTTTCCCAAGCACAGTTTGTCAGATCAATCTCATTTGCGTAACGTTAATTAAAGAAGCTGTTTCCCATCAAGAAGATAATGATGTAAAACCTCCAGTGATCGCCAGGTGGCGCCCTTTAACGTCAATCCTGCAGTGAATCGAGCATGATTATTTATTACCAATAAACCACATCTCATCTGCTGATTCACAGAGCACCTGTTTAAGTGAATAGAGGCTATTTCATAAGCGTAGCATGCTGTATAAGTTAAAGATCATCTGTCTCATTTTGAGCCGGAAGCAGGTGACTGTGTAATCCATCCTGGGATTAATGAATTTGATCTGGATTAAAATCAGCATCCTGGATTACAGCAACAGATTGTCGCACCGATGCAAAAATATGTTCACCAAAATGATAACAAAACAGAAAACAAATAATAGCCTATATCTGCAAATGTATTTATTAAGAATACAGTGGTGGTGTGATTTAGCAAACGGGTAGAAACATGAGAAATATGATCATGCTAACAGTGAGTGTTACACTATTACTGCGTTTACAAAAATGTTCTGATGGCAGATGTAGTATTGATTCTTGACTACTGACAATTACGCTTCTGTCTCTCTGCCCTACGTCAAAAATCACTTAACAATACACAACGTAAAATGACAAAAGTTTCATTCTCCTCCGTGATGAGATATTTCATATATAACAGACACTGAGTTCCATCGAGACAAAACAAATTAAACGCAGCACATTTGAGACAGTTTTGGTGTCAGCACGAAAGAGTTCCTTCAGTCATGAAGATGTTTGGATCTATAATGTGACCGTGTGTCGGTATTAAAGCCATGCATCAGAAGAAAACCATCCTTTGGACTTATTTCTTGTGTCCGCTCTTTTTAACATTCATTAGTAAAAGCAAAGAGGAGCTCATTGGTCTAAATAAAAGAAAGAAACAAGGGCTGCGCGATGAATCGAAATGAAATCGCAGTCGAGATTGGGCAAAAGCTGCGATTGTCATGTGCATTACGTCAGTGAAGCATGGTTCTGTGATCAGCGGTAAATCTCCATCTGAAGCTCAGAGAAAGTCCAATATACCCCCGCAGAAGAAGCCATGAGACTCCTATAGCGCTACAGATTCAACTGCTGTCATTGATTCAATGTGACTAATAAACACAAAACTATGACAATATACTGTTATATGATTAGCTGAGTTTGTCTTATTATACTTTTATTATAAGTATATCATATAGCAATGCTAATCGTCTTTCTCCCTGCATAGAATACTGTGAAATATGTTGGTTCTGTGCAAGAAGCCACATCATCTCACAGAAGGATTTCAAACACGCAACTGACGTTATGACGTTTTCACATGCTGTCATTTATTGCGCAGAGCTGTAGTTCACTGAGAAGCTACGCAAACAGCTGTCACTATCGCAAACAGTTTTTTTGAGTTTATTTGCGTAGGTTGTTAAAGAAATACGGCTCTGTGTAATAAACATTGCTCCATCTGAAAGCCTGTGCTGGAGATTTACTACTAAATCACACAATTGGCTTTACTAACAAGATGCGCTTCCTTATTAATTGCGCAGCCCTAAAAGAAGGAAGGAAAAGACAGGAAATGTAGAGCCATGGCCTGCGGTTCAGACAGCACCATCTTCAGGCCACGTATCTCCTTACTGAAGCCATGGGTGGATCTTTCTTGTACGTCCTTCAAGGTTGGTACGATGGAAGGGATGCGTCACAGTTAAAGTTTACGTTAGAGTTCTGGACGTGCATTTTGTTCACGTTCTTCAGCTGGGCAACAGGCAGAGCTCAAGCCAATCCCAGTGTTTCCACAGTGTGACCAGGAAGAGCGCGAGGGCGAGGGTGGCACCAACCCGGGCACGTGTCTTCATGAGTGGAGTGATGAAGTTGGCCATGGTGGAGACGAACACCAACAGTACCGCCATCAGGGCCAGGATGACGTTAATGAGTTTTCCCAGCAGAGCTCGGGCATTAGCGTTCTCCACACCCTCCAGCTGCACCACCTGCTGCTGTTGCTGCTGCAGCTCCAGCTTGGTAATGCGGGTGAGGCAGGACTCCACTGCTTCCTGCGGGCACACACACACACACACACACACTTCGGTTGTAACACCCTGGTAGAGCTGAATTTAGCTCTAGCTGAATTTCTGACCATTACTGCCTGCTCCTGCAAAAACTCTAATATTAAATGTAATTTTTGCGCATCAGGGAGCCACTATCAGTATATTTACATTTAGTCATTTTGCAGACGCTTTTATCCAGAGCAACTTACAACTGAGGAATATATAAAGCGATTAATTTTAAAGAGGCCAACAGACAGAGGAAGTGCTCGTAATACCTGCCTCAGGCATTGTTCAAATAAGTAAAAGGAGATAAGGAGAGGGAAGGAAAAAGTAAAGAGAATTCTAAACAAATTATAAATTCAGAATGAAGTCAGGTAGTGTATGACTTCGGATGCAGCTTGTTTTGGATACAGGTTATCGAAATCTTTTGCATGAAATTAGGCTGATATTAAACTGCTGATTTTCTCTCGTGGGTTACAGCCCCATTCTCACTCAGGATGATAACTATAAAGATAACTTTATAAGATAAAGTTAGAAAAATCACTCTTAATATTGAAGAATTGCAGAGTTCACACCACAGCTATAACGATAAAGGCACAGAGAAACAATATCGTTGGCGCATTAGTAACTTTGGACAGTATAACTGGACCAACCGATAGACTTTGATTGCAGAAAATCTTTAGTGCATGTTCTCTTCAACTCACTGGAAGGAAGTGGTGCTTGAGTCACAAATGTTTTATGCGATACTCCAGTTTGGATGGAAACATAGCTTGTGATTAGAAGTTCTTTCATTTGCATTGAAAGCTAAACTCTGCAGGACAGTGGCCCCTCAGAAGCAGGATTGGACACCCTTGCTGGTTAAGGTTGGAAACTTGCACATTTGTGCACTCTTCGTTATAGGTGTTCACCTGGATGTCTCGCGCTCTCTCGTACGACTGGTACGCCACCTTCTCCTCCATGCTGGCCAGCTCCTGCTTCAGATTGCTCATCTCGTTCTGATGGAGTTCCGTCAAGTCGTTGAGCTGCTCTTCCAGACGCTCGTATCTGGAGGAAAGAGAGAAGACATCCCTTAAGGGCCATATGGAATCCAATATATATATATTGCTGGGCTGCTGTGAAGACCATAACATTTCTCAGTTTGTATGATACAACATTAGTTTTTCTCAAAAGAAATAGCAAAGTGCTCATGACATGGTTCTTAGAGCAGCTTAAGAGATGATGTTCATGTCATCATATATTTAGGTGGCACTTCAGTGTTGGCACTATTCATTCACACAGAGCCATATCGTGTTTTGATTTAATGGCAATGTCCTACATTTGATTGATCCCATCTCGTTCTCGATACAAATCATGCAACTTCTGCGTTATGCAGTAAATTTCGTTTTTATGACTAGATTCTGTGATTCCATCCATGTTTTTCATATCACAGAAATCACTGAGCCCTAACGGCTTAAGATCTGACTCCGAAGAGCGCTGGATCTGCTGTAGGTGTATCTTACCTGTATCGCTCCTCCTGCAAGCACTGGGTCATGTAGCTGTAGTCACTTTGCAGCTGCGCTCTCATGTCCTCGATGGCATCCTCCATATGTACCTGACCGACTTTGATCTCCTGCAGGCCTTCCAGCAGTGCATCCCAAGAGGAAGACGAGGAGTGGTGGTGGTGATGATGGTGATGATGTCCGTCTAGTCGCGGGCTGCCCATCGCCGCTCCCGCTCCTCCAGAGTTGCTCCCGGCCGCCGACCCGGACGTTGCGCTGGAGCACTCATCATCGCTGCCGTATTTTGGGCTGGAGACCAGCGTGGCGCTGCCACTCAGAGCTCTGGGCGTCTCCTCCGGGTGCCCATCCTCCAAAGTGTCTTTTAGGTGGGCGATGTTGTCGGCGCTGCCAAACTTGTTGCGGATGAGACTGGCGAACTCTCTGGGTTTTGAGACGACGGCGGTGTGCGTGAGTGCCGAGACTCCACCCTTTACCCCTTCCACTACTCCACCTCCAAAACCACTGATTCCTGCTCGCACATTGGCACCTACATCCTTCAGCCCCTGCTGCATATCCCTCAAGACGTCTTTGGGCTGTCGCGCTGGACCATTCTGCAGAGAATAGACAACATTATTCTACTACAGAGGTCCTGGAGTGCCAGTGTGTTACAGAGTTTAGCTCCAACCCTGAAAAAGTTTTGATGCTTTCAGTATGGCACAACATGACATTCAAACTCACATTAGAAATGTTTAGCTTTGAGTAAAGCACATAATCAGTACCTGAGATTATCACTGTCAAATTTTGTGTGTCGTTGTTGTGATTAGTTAGGACAAAAACTCCAGTTAACATGAACCTTTTATTGTGTGTCAACTTCAGATATTTTGAACAATGCAACTTCAACAATTGGGGTATTTTAAAGTAAATTACTATAAAATTTAATTCTTGCATCCAATCTACAGGCGTATTTTGAATGTGGTCCCTCTGATAGAAATTGTGTTCTTCACCTCAGGTGTGCTTGATTAGTGTTGAAGCTAAACACTGGCAATCCAGGACCAGCGTTGAATAAAAATTGCAGTTGGTCCAAACACACATGCATGTGAAATTACCTGCTCAATCTCTTTGAGTTTCTTGTGGTAGTGCTCGAGTTTCTTGTGCAAGTGTGCAATAGTCTGCGCAGACTTCTGGTTCTTCTTCTCAAACACCTGTTTGATCCGTGATGCCTGCTGCTTGTCCGCGTTGTGGGCCAGTTTGAGATACTCGGCCACATTATCATCACGGGCCTCCTGCTCCACGCGGATCTGCTCGGTGATCTTCAGGATCTTCTGCTGCAGGTGTTCCAGCGCCGCTCGCGTTCTCTGGACCTCGCCGGCTGCCCCATCTGACCCTGCCTCCACGCTGATGTTCCCGTCTGACCCGCCATGGCTCACCGAGGGCGGCAGACCCAGAGTGGACACTTCGCTTTTATCCAGCTGCATGCACACGATCAGAACATAAGCATTGAGTTGCGCCAACATGCTAACATGAACATGAGACGTGAAAGCACACTGTTTAGCAGCACACTATTTAACTGCAAGAGCGAGTGGTCACGTCTGTTTACAAGCTGAACAAAAACTCACACGCTCGGAGCGAGAGAGACACAGCGTGACCCACTTTTGTTCTGAAAATATCTACTCACACAACATCACAGTAAACGTATAAACAATCCGAAACAGTAAGTGCGTGTCTTCAGTAGCTATGCATCTGAAATAAATCATTCATAAACGCATTGTTGCAATTCACTTCAAACGCTGGATGAATGAATGCCATGCATACACAATACAAAGTGGCAGCAAATCTCAACCTGCAATACCTCCTTGTAAACAAATAAGCATGCCTCAGAGAAAGCTCTTCGCATGCATGACGAAATGCACACATGCATGAAAAGATGTGTGGTCTGTATGTGTGTTCAGCGTCGTGCTGACACAGCAGGGTTTCACCAGAGGTTACTGCAGGCCATGCATCTTCACACACTGTGTGCTTCTCCGAGACCAGGTTTGGTGTGTTGCACACACACACACACACACACACACACACTCACATACGCATACGCATGCATGCACGCGCAGCTGGGCCCCTCTAAAGGTTAGCGCAGTCCATGCATCTTTTAACGCATGTTACCTGCCGAGAGCGTGTGTGTGTGTGTGTGTGTGTGATCTACAGGCCACTGATGGACACATTTAGAAAGTAGGTTGGAGCTGAGCGATGGGGGACAGCAAACACACACACACACACACACAAGCGTGCGCATGCATGCAGCGTAAATCAGGGATGTGTGTCAGATGACAGTGGGCGAGTTAAACACATGAGGAAAAACTGGAGCCGACTTCTGACATGCAGAACAGCGCATGACAGAGAGACAGATGGGTGGTGATGGACGGATGGATGGATGGATGGTACAAGACAGGAACAGAAGATTAATTTGCGATCATTTACCATAGTCTTCAGTCCAGGGTGTGCAGCTTGACTGCAGAGACGTGTAAGAGGGCCATATCCCTCCTGTCTGTCTCTCTCTGTCTGTTCACCCCTCCCTTCCTCCTCTAGCTGTCTATCTCTCGCTCCAGTCTGTCATGCTTCACGCTGGAGTCAATATCGGCTGCGCTTTGTGTCTCTCATGTTTGTCTCGCCTGTATCTCAGGTTTCTTTCCCGTCTCTCCGGCCGTGTGTTTGTCTGAGTGTTTCGACGAGGCTGCGGAGCAGATGAGCAGAGGGGGAGGGGAGTTCAGCGGAGCATGCGTCACACACACGCGCACACACACACACACACACACACACACACACACTGCAGCGTTCACATACACACACACACTCACAGCTTAAACTCTGTGGTCTGTGTGTGTTCGTTTCCTTACAGAGAGCACATTTGGGGTGCGTGTTTTCACGGTGAACGCATTTTTAAGGGATATGCAAGTGTGTGTGTGTGTGTGTGTGTGAGGGAGGTTGGGAAAGAAGGAAGGTGGGGGGGGGTGGCAGGACATTTCCCAAACAGACAGAGGGGCTGATGGGAAACGCTGACGTCAGTCTCATAGCAACAAGCTTCATAACAACTGGGTCAGTGTGTTGTTGCACAGGAACACAAGCTACACGCTACATACGTGTGAGCTTACGCTTTTATTATTCAACGGAAGATTTTTTAAAATAACGCAAATGGCTTCTCAGGCATTACAGTGAGGTTGATTCGTCCCTCAGTGCTCATCTAAAAATAAAGCTTTAAAATGCACAAAGTCAACTTAAAATAGATTGAATTCATTTATACGCTGAATGTTTTTAGTCTGATTGCAAACAGCGGTTTTTCCAAAGTCAAAATTAACAATAAAAATAGTAACTAGGATATCCATGAAGATGTTTCCTAAATGAAGCAAATAAATACAGTCATTAAATGCCATTTAATAAATTGCAATAAGCCTTAACACTGGGATACTTCATATTTTACTCACGTTAATAAGAAACCCAGTCCCAGAAGAGCCCAACTAACAAAAATATGTTCTAATGTAATGTTTCGCTAACGTACCCTAAACGTTTTTTTCCGATGTTCCGGGAACATGTGAAACATAGGTTTTTTTTTTTATTGGAACATTCCATTTCGTTATTTTGCGAACATTTGGTGAACGTAAAATTTGAACGTTCTCAGCGTTCTGAAAGTTAGTAACATTTAAAAATGTCAAAAAATCCAATCGATGTTTCAGAAACGGTGGCATGAATGATATTTTTGTGCTTGTTTTGAGAACGTTACTGAAGAACAGAGAACACTGAACAAACGTTCCATCAACCTTGAGAGAACCTGGAAAAAACGTTCTGAAAACGTTCCATTAAACGTTCCATCAAAATATTAAATATTATTTGTGGAAAAATCAATCGCCTGCAACCAGGGTTTTTCTTTATAAACAGTTTTATTACAAGAACAATTACATGTCAATCTACAGGACAATATTTATTCGTAAAATAAATACAGCATATATTCTGAGCTCTTGAACAATAACAGACACGCGCCAGCTACACTACTCAAAATAATAAGTGCAATTTTCCATCGACGGCGGATAATCCAGATATTAACAGGGTATTTACAGACAGATCCCAGAAATCTACAAGTATCAGGATGAGGATCAAGAGCAGATTGGTTGGAATGAGAAATATATCCAGCATCTCAATTAGCGTTCGTGTCCGTGATTGCGTTTATTTCAAGCTAGCGTTACTTGTGTTTCCGTGACTACAAGGAACGCTGTGTTTGTAAATATGCTGTAGTTTTAGCAGCGCCGGCGTTCGAGGAACGCGAGCAGAAGCAAAGATTTGCGAAGAATTGGTTTAGAATTCATTCTGCTGGAGTTTCACGAACGACGTCAAGTGTTCGTCAATAACTGTACGTTGTAAAAAACGTAATTGCAGCTCCTTTATGAGAGTTCAGCTTAGAAGGGTTAGAGTTATAAATAACTTTTATATGTCAAAAAAATAACTTTTGGCACCAAACGTTAGTTTTTAAAATTAGCTACAGGTATTGTGCAATAAAGCAATATATTTGTGTACACGGACACTGAAAGTTCGTAAAGAAACTTTCGTTATAATTTTGCGGTCCCGCTGAGAGACGGATTCTGAAACCTTCCCAGAATCGAGTTGACTTTAAAGGATTTTAACGGATTTTCTTTAACGGAAATTTGTACAAGCGTTAACCGTTGACATGCGAAGACGAAAAGGAAGAGGAAATGACAGAGAGACTACTTCCCACAGACGAGTAACATTCACGAAAACATGATGGAAAATTAAAAAAAAAAAAAAGAGCGGTCCGTCACGTGTTTCTTGCGTTCGGTCCGTGACTCACACGACTGAAAACACTCATGAAGGTAGATGATGGCGTAAAAAACAGAGTTCCTCCTGAGAACAAGAGTCCTGAGTGTGTGTGTGTGTGTGTGTGTGTGTTATTATTGTCCTGATTTGCGGGGTGTGGCCACTACTCTCTTCTTCGCTTGGTAGAAATCTGTTTGGATGAGAGAGAGAGAGAGAGAGAGAGGGTAAGAATGCTTCTATTATTAGTCGAGCTTTTTCATGTTAATTAAACGTCTTTCTTTAAGTTGAATTGCATTCAAATAGTTTTTGTAAGCTTTATCGTTAGAGGAGAATGAATTGATAAAACTATGATTAAGTCGCTGTAAATCACTGATTGTTGTTACGGTTACTAAGACAACTCAAAATATTTTAGTGAGTGAAACAATGCATACAAATATATATAACATTATTAGAAAAAAATATATTCAGTTTAATTTAGTTAAAGCTAAAATGTCATAAAATAACCATCCATGTAGTTTTAAAAATATATATAAAATTGCGCTTTTTAAAAAAATAAACGTCAATGCATCGTGCATTATTCTCATAATTAAAAACTATTTTCTCTGAATTATGATACACAAAAAATTAAATATATCTCACGCATCCAAATAGTTCGGTTTTCTAATCTTCTTTTAGTTCTGGTTTTGTAACGACACAGAATTAATTACACGCTGCTGGCACTAACACTACTAAAAGATTTCTGTTGATTGAAACGAACACAAATTTGACGTATATTAGATGAAAAACTTAATAAAAATTAATTTAGTTCATTTAATAAATAATTGCCAATTTGTTGAAATGTGCTAAATTTAAAGTAAATTAATACTAAAACATTAAAGCAAAAAAAAAAAACCTACAAACTTAAATAATGCTTCTTTTTAACGCCTTATTTCTAAGTCCTGCTACGTCCAGTGGTCTGGTTTGGCTCCGCCCCCTCACCCGTGATATTGGTCTGTTTCCTCTTCAGCTCCGCCCTCTTCTCCGGCGTCTTCTCCACGTCCTGCGGGACGGCGCCGAACCTCCGGGGGGTTCTGGGGACGTTCTCCTTCTCGTCCTGACAGGCGCGGTACAGGACGGGCACCTTGACCCCGGACACGCCCTCCCACCGATAGGCTCCGCCCTCCAGAGGCGTCTCGGTGGCGAAGTCGAAGGCCCAGCGGCGAGACGCCTCCTCCAGGTCTTTCCTCAGGGCGTCGTGGTACTCCAGCTGGAGCTGCTCGCGGTCCACCGGGCCGAAGAGGTTCCTCCGCGCGGGGCCGTTCCCGAGGGCCCGCAGGATCCGCTGGTGCATGGCCATCAGCTCGAGCTGCATCAGAAAACACATGATGAGAAGTGTGTCCTCTCTGCCGGCGCTCTGTATTTAAGGGCCGGAGCGAGGCATGTCTGGGCAGATCTGCAGGGACGTGTGAGGACATGTTCCTCGGGGCCCGACTCTGACCAGCAGAGGGAGCCCCACCTACTCCAACCCTCCTCCTTCTCCTTCAGATATATGAGGTTTTTGAGTGTTATTTCTTTAAAGCAGCATAATGGTTACAGCTGCTTGCTGCACTTTTGGCTAAATGCTAGATACAAAACCTAACTTTTCAAAATATTTTTAAAATGTTGCCTAATAAATGGGCTTACGTTAAAACACCAAAATTGCTAAAAGTGAAAAAACTAATAAAAATAAATTAAAGCTACAAATGTTTTTTTTTTTTTTTTTTTTTTACATATTGAAAAAGTAAAGTAACAAACTAAAATATGAAACAGAAATATATATATATATATATATATATATATATATATATATATATATTTTATTTATTTGTTTATATATATATATATATATATATATATAAAACATTTATTTTATATATGTAGTCGGAATACACAGTGAAAAAGCTTAAAAATGGAAATATCCGTGTTCACAAATAAAGTCACACATATATATATATATAAATAAAAAGTGTTTCCATGTATGACTGATGTCTCTAACTTCTCTCCTGTGTATGAAATGTTTTTGTGGGTCAAGAGTCAGGTTTTAATCCAATCAGGAAATTAAGGTTGAATCTCTGGGGAGGTGGAGAGGAAAGCACTGACTCTGAAGACTCTTCTGAACCAGAAGCAGACACTAAAGAGTCAAACAGACCCCTCTTATAATAACACCAGAGTCCAGGCAATAACTGACAGAACCGACCAATCAGTATCTCCAGATCAAACTTTACGTCACTGTCAAATTTGTTACTTTTACTTTTATAATATAATTATTAAAAAAAATTATTTCCATTTTTTTTTTTTTTTTTTCTTTTTATAGTTATTAAAATTACAGTTTTCCATCGCGATAGCGGCACACGTCACTGGTGTCCTCACTCCCTATTGGTTCACATGACGGAATGTGAGGCTCATTAACCGAACAAATTCAAGACGGCGGCGGGAAACCAGGCTCTCGCTTGATTGGTCAGAAGTGACTCAGGCACGCCCACTCTATCCTCAGTCCACGTGAACGTGAAACTCGTGTGAGGAGCCGGTGGAAAACATCAGATAGGACCGTGACATTCACTTCACGATAGCGTTCAGACAGCGGTCAAAAACCACGAGCCGTTCAACTGACAGGGAACGTTTGGGCTCAGAGTTCGTCCTGAGATGTTAGTTTTACTCGACTGTCATTTTAAAGAAACTCTAAGAGACTCATTTCATAAATAGCTCGCATAAACCGAACCCAACAGGCGAGACAAACGACAACCACGTACCTGCAAACGTCACGAACGCGTTATAACGTTATAAAGTGATGTAAACATGCGACTTACTTATGTTTTTACGCTTCTGGAGCGGGTGGAGAAGTCAAAACTCGCTTTTCAGAGTAAAGTACTTGAGAGGTCGTGAAGTGCAGTGTTGAGTCGCTTCAAGCTAAACTTAAGAAGAGTTCTGAGGCGAAAGTGTCGCAAAAATCGATGTCGGACCGCAGGAACCGTTTATTCCAGACGTTCTGTTGCCGCTGACTGGACTTTCTGAACTTTTATGAACTGCGGTAGGCGGGACCGCTCGGTGGGCGGGGCCTCGTGAGCGCAGCACGTGAACAGAGCCCGGTAAACACATGACAACACGTGAGCGCGTGTGCAGCGTAAACGCTCCTTCATCGGGACATTCCTGCTGACCGGCGTCATACAGAAGAACGGAACGGAACGGAGCGGAACGGACCCGCCCAGATCTGACCCGCCGCTATTTTTACACGATTCTGTTCGTTTGAAGCGCTCTTTTTCTCTGTCGTGTGGTGCACTGAAAATATATGCACGCAAATAAATGCAGCGAGTTATTAAGTTAAGAGGAAGCGTTCTTTAACATACTGAATGTGCATTGCAAGAAATTATGGATCTCATAAAATAAAAACTTGTTTTAATGTTAAAATGAACTTTTTAAACTATACCGAATAAACGTTTATACTTTATTCTCAGCTTCCTCTCTGTGCATGTTTTCTTAGATATCTGTATGATAACAATAACACAAGTAACCCAAGAGCACAAAAGTGTCATAAGGGTCAGATTTTATAAACTGGGGTTGATTCTGAATAAACCAGCTTCCCACTGAGTTCTGATCGGACCATATCTGTCTGAGACACCACTAATCTGGAATCTGAGGGAGAAAAAACATCTAAATATTGAGAAAATCACCTTCAAAATCGTCCAAATAAAGTTCTTAGCAATGCATATTAATAATCAAATATATATATATATATATATATATATATATATATATATATATATATATATATATATGCACTAATATTAAAATTATTGTCCAGAGCCGAGCAAAATGAAGCACTGCATCGAAGGCTGAACACCCAACACGGGTTTAATGCATTTGTATTGTTTTGTGTAGCTTTTCAAAGAAGAAAAATCAACTACAAAACAAAATGTACTTAACACTAAACATTTTAAAATATATAATTGTACCAACAAAGCACAATTTAGCTTAAATTAAATAAGTTAAGAAAAATAATATGAGCATTTTTGAGACCCCCTTCCTGAATCAGGCATGCATTTTTTTTTTTCTTTGAAAACACTGAACAATATTACAGATTCCCGTTTAAACGCTGAGTGTTATAGTAAATGCTTTAACAGAGATGTTGTAATTATCATTATTAATAATAAGTGTTACTGTGAGCGTTGCTGAAGAATAAAACTCTTTAAACCCTGGCTAACACGCAGATACACCTCAACTTCAGCTCGGGGTGCAGTCCATCGAAACCTTTTTGAATCTTCATCATCTTCTCATCCGTCTCTCGCTGTCGGTGTTCGTGATGATTGTAGCTCCTTTCTGAGACACTTTTAAATACACTTCCACTGCTGAAACGTGTGCTGCGTTTAGCGCATGCCCACATCATTCTTCAGCCTTTTTGGTCGCCAAGCATTCGGTGCATCCCTAATATACAGAACAAGACCTTTACTTAATATCCTAATGAGTTTTGGCGTAAACGAAAACCATTTTGACCCATACAGTGTATTTTTGGCTATTGCCACTTATGACTAATGAACTAATGAAACTAATGAAGCCACGCCCACTGTTTCTCTACTCATCTACATCATATAAAAACTACAAAATGAATACTTAACATAGTGCTATAATCCAGCATGTCCGGTAGAAGGCTAATCGAGATTCGGAAGCTAATTTCTGCCACTGGATACTCAAAGTAACAGGACTTTTATTTCATCTCACAATTCATTCAGAAGCTTGCAAATCTAAAGCAAAAAGTCATATTTGTTAAATATAAAGGCACAAAAAAAACTTAAGTTGCAGTTAGGTCTACTTTATTAATTAGCCTACTGAAATCCTTTATTTGTTAAGTCCCTCGTTCATTTGTTTTAAGTCACAGTCACGTGTTCAACAGGAAAGGCTTTTCATTGGTGTTAAGTGATGCTGTTTAATTAATGGCCGTTCTTCATTAGCGAGATTACTGTTTGGCGGGAGAACAGGACGGTTACATAACATTCCACAGCGCGAGGAAGCCCCGGGAAAAATCAGCGAGTCACCGGCCGCGCGAGACGTGACTCAACCGAGCGTGACGTCACCGAGCCTTGCGCAGCGCGGGAAGTTTAAGTTTCATTCATTCGGATTCATTCATTCTAAATTAAACGCTTCCTCACTTTGTGATGCATTGATAACAACAGAAAAACTAAACCTAAATCCTTTTCCGTTCGGCAGGAGATCCACCTCACCCGCTCATCACCACACAAAGGGTTAAAAATCCATGCCATTCATGTCAGATTACATAACATTTCTGAAAAGTGGAGGGAACTTCAAGGACACCTACAGTAACCACCCTGAAGAGTGTCTTATGTAAGAGGTTATCTCGTGATCGGTGACCTCAGAAACCCCATACAGTAAGAATCAATGACAAGCTGGTTTAGTCTGACTCATTACATCTTAGCACTCGAGTTACCAAACAACTTGTGTCCTTCTCCCGGCCTCACGTCGACAACGAGTCTCTTTCTCCTGCTGAACACAAAAGATATTTAGAAAAATATGGGTGACCAAACATCTGGACACCTTTGACTTCCATAGTACCACAAAAATGAATGAAAATAAATGAACGCTGTTGAATTCAATGGGGTCCGGAAACTTGAGGGCGATTAAAATTCAGACTTTAAGTACTCGTGGAAGATTTTAAGCTATATTCTGGTTAACAATTACTTACCGTTTTATCAAGCAGATATTAAAGTCTCTACTCTGGATTTTATCAGTTAAATCCAAGTACCAGAATCATGTTGATAAGTCTATACGTGGATTGGTTTCTCAAGAGTTAAACTTTGCTTGGGGAAAACAATGTTTTAACCATTTAAAAATTGCTGTCCCTTTTATTGTTCTTCTCAACATAAATCCCTCAAGAACGATCTAACCTACAAGCAACTTACTTAACTGGACCTCAGCCACAAAAATGAAGCTCAGAACAACCTCAATTAAACCTGACAAAGTTCAGATATCAATATGGTTTTCAATTAATATTTAACCAGGATTCTCAACATATCAGCGATCACTAGACACAGAACGGGAATTAGCAGAATGCTAACACTAAAAACTTGCTGTAATGTTTCAGTAAGGTGTTCTGTTGGCATTAGCTGAAAATACACAAAACTTAGCATTAAGTACCTCAAAAAAACACTAAATTTAAAAACTTCATTCTAAAAAGACAATAAATTGCCATTTTAAAAACAAAAACAATTCAGAGACCAAAGCATTTTTGTCATGAGTTTTAATTCAGATCAACATTATAAACAGTACAAACACTACGAGAAACAAAAAAAAAAAAAACCCAACATGAAAGCTGTTCTCCGTTCCCCCCCCTGCTGCCGTCATAGTGCCGTTACATCTCCCCCCACTGATCGCACCGAAAACAAACACGGTCGAGCTCAGCGCAGCAGAACCTATCACATTCACCGCCAAAAAACATAAAAAGTCTTAAAAGTGTGAGATGGAATGCCGTCGCATTAAAACTGCAAACACGCACAACCGCAGCTACAGAAGAAAACAGAACCGCTAAAATAATGTTAATAAAAATAAAAAAAAAATATGGGGGACTCAAAGTCTTTTTCAACATGTTTGATCTGTGCCGAGATTTCCGTCACAATGTTCTTCTCAGCGCCAACGTTCATTTCCGGTCATTCGATCTGGAACGACTGTAAACGACAAGATCGAGCATGACGACTTTTAAGATCAGGAATATTTCTTTCAAAACTTTAAATCAGCAGCATGAAAATCCTCACAAAAGAGCACTTAGTGTAAAAACTACAAATTTAATAAACTTTAGAGTTAAGTTCTGTCAGTTTTACACAACGATAAACCTCTGATTTCTATGAAAATGGTCTATAAATCAATAAGTAATAAGTAAATAAATGCCTACCTCCTTGATCGGGAGAAAGATCGCGAAAGCCTGTGGTTCCTGTCTCGAGACAGCGATCTCTCCCTCCGGCGCTCTCTGGAAAGAGATCTAAACAGAACCCAGAACACAGCATTGAGAGAGCGCTCGCGAAACAACGTAAACGCCCAGAATTCCCACGACTCTTACCTGCTGCGACTACGACTCAGGCTCCTCCTCCTGGGCGATCTGAAGAAGAGAAGAGAGGCAAAGCGAGTGAGCGCGCAGTCGACACACGGACGCACCTCAATAGCCCTGCAACTCCAGCCTGCTAACGGTCAAACGCACTCGTCACCGCCCTGATACAGGGGTGGAGTGGAGACCTCGCAACATGAGGCTTCGGAGAACCTCCCTCGCTAAGAGCGTTACGCTCGAGTACAGAGAGCTACAAAAGTAGTGCACTAGCAGGAGAAAACTCAACAGAAACGCACTGCAAACAACCCCACAGAATGAAGACAGTGAAAGAAAGCAAGAGCAGCTCTCAAAGCCCACGCTTCTTCTGTAACCTGAACCTCCGTTTGGGCTCCCCATCAGTCTGCTTACCTAAGCTTAACAACGTCTGTCCAGATCTCATACCAACCCTGTTTGTTTCAACTCAACAGGAGATTTCTCCTCATCTTACATCTGTATTCAGCATTAAACTGTATGAAGCAGGAAAAACTTACTAGTCTTTTCGGTTTTCAACAAGCTAGAAAAGGCGAAGGGGAGGACGGCTGGCGGCCGGGGAGCAGAATTGGCGGGAAAGTGCAGGCCAGATGCTGCGAGCTGATTAGCTGGCTTGCGGATGGGGGCTGGATGTAGTGGATATTTCCTGCTTTTATTGGTTAGCCGAAGGCTGTTGCTGGTGGTTGGTAGTGTAGACATTGGGGAGCGTAAAACGCTGATTGGTCAGGAATGTGAAGTGGGCCGCTGCCGATTGGGTGTTAAGGTTGGAGGAGGAGGAGCTGACAACGGCATGCTCAGGAACCAATGGGCTGGTGCGACCTGATGACTGGCAACGCCTGGGTCATGTGACACCAACCCAGCCAGCTGATTGGGGCACGCTGGTCACATGATGCTGAAAGAGGACTAGTAGACTGACTCAGAGGGTGGTGAGGAGAGGCATGGTGGTGACTCTGCAACGGGGTTCATTTTTATTAATATAGATAAGAAAATAAAAACAACCTTCATGTAAAAGTTAAGTCAACAAAAGATTGCATATTCCAACCATTACTAGAGCCGAGCAGATTACTGAACACTAGCGACTGGGCTTTGACGGCCAATTCACAATTTAGCAAAGCCTCAAGTCAAGTTTCAATCCAAAAAAAAAAAAAAAAAAAAAAAAAAAAAAATTAAAGAGAAACAAAGCCTATTTTGAAAACAATGTTTTCTGCACTGAGACTTTGGGACCTTTTATCATAATATGTAGCGTTACCTCAATCGCCGCTGTAATGCCCATTACCGCCACTTAAGTACATTATCCTTCGCAACTTAACATTAGAAAAGTTTGCTTGCAATTTGTTTATTAATGGTCTAATTAACATTTGCAGAATTTAACCCAATCTCACAGGCAAGTGGAGCTACTGTACGAGCAGGAGCATGAAACAATGAGTGAGCCACCAATTCATAAAAACGCAAAAATTGAACGTGGGATAATGGACACAGCGACGTGACTTGGCGCACAAAGTCTCAATGCAAAAAAACAAGCGAAAAGCATCTCATTTTGGAGTGAAACGTAACATCGGCATTGTGTCATCAAATTAACCCAATAAACAACTTACTGATTTGCATAGTAACACTATCAGAATTTGAGAAGCCCAGTCAATCATTGTTTAATGGTTATCAATGACAATGAAGATGGAGGAGCAAGAGATCCCCAGCAGATGCTCGTCAGAACCGGGACACCCGGCACCAGCGGAGCCTCCAGGACGGGCGGAAGGGGCAGAATCAGATTAGTGTCCTCTGGAACACAACCTACAGAGAAAGAGGTGAGCGGGAAAACAGGTTTACCTGCGCCTGGGGGCCGGGCTGCGCCTTCGGTAGTCATCGCGTGGGCGTCGGCTCCAGGACGGAGGCGGACCCCGGTTACGAGAGCGCTTCTCGCCATTGGACAACTCCACCCTCACTCGGCAACCGCAGAGGGTCCTGTGTGACGACAACGCATCAGTTAAAACAGAACCCACTGAACGACCGCTGATCATTAGTGCTTCGAGCCGCACTCACCGTCCGTCCAGCTCTCTGACGGCGTCTGTGGCATCGCGAGGGTCCTCGAACTCAACGAATGCAAAACCGGGAGGATTCCTGGCCACCCAGACGCTCCTCAGGGGTCCGTAGTAGCCAAACGCCCGCTCCAGCTCGGATTTGTTCCCATTATTTCCCAGATTCCCAACGTACACCTTACAGTCCAGAGGGCAGTCACGATGCATGGCTCAATCTGCCAAAATAAAGAGAAGTCACATCAATCTCCTTCATGAAAATCTAAAAGGGACACCACATACAAAAACATTGCTCTACAGTTCATTCTTAAGAGTTTCATCAATCAGGCGTTGGCCATCAGTGCATCAGTTTCCTACTAATTTCAATAACAAGGCTGACTATCTCTAGGTTAACGCTCATAATGGAGGTGTGGCTGATTTCGGTCTCCATCCCCCCTCTCTATTCCCATCTCAATGTTTGAATATTGTCTTGCCATGACCATTGCAGTTTATTTTCATCGTCAATCCATTGGTAGATTACCTGGATGCAATGCTATAGACCATTTAATGACTCTTAGGTCATCTTTACCAAGCCAAGTTAAGGCTGGTCAATGTTGATAAAACCTACATAAAAACTAGACTGAATTAAAGCTACATTAATACACGAGGCTGAGATGGGTCTAAAGTTTACAGTAGTGATTGCATTGTGAAAATGCCACTGCAAAAGCGTTTCTGTGCAACCTTTGCAGTGTGCATTTTACAAGAAAATGAACTAAAATCATGCTTAACTACAGTAAACACGTTTTGTATTTATTTATAGTAAAACCATTGCCAATTTTCGTACGGGTTTGAGTTCCTATTAGGCCAAACTGTTTAGTTGCAAACAATACTAAACCGTGTTTGATAATTACAACGTGTTAAAAATCACTTTAACCTAGAAGTAAGTCCAAATAAAACTATACCAGAGCAACGCTTCGTGAAATTCACCATGAAACTCCTAAACAACAGTAATGTGTGAAGAGAGCGTCTTCTGCTTTTGTTCGCGGCTCAAAATGGCGCACGGCGTTCACACGCGACTGAACACAAGCCGCTGCGAGGCACAAACGATCGTTTTAACGGGTAAAAACGGGCTGGAGCTGCTGCAAACATCATTAAGATTACCGTTAAACTAATAAATGTAATTAAAGACTCGCAGTAAGCGGCTAATCGCTAATCCGGGTCAAGAGTAAAATGGCGCCTTAACAAAACACGAGTTAAGCTTTAAAACGCGATTCCGTCCGCGAGCATCCGCAATTAAGCATCCCGAAAAACAGAATCACGCGCGCTGGAAAACTATAAACGCGCACAAAAGCTGACTTACCGTGAGTTTCGCGTGTTTCTGATCGCGTGTGTCCCGATTCCTGGATCTGATCCGCTCCGAAATGGCGCAGCGCGGAAATGCGGACGCGCTCACGTAATGAACGTCTCGACGCACGCTAGAGGGCGGGGCTTCGGAGCCGGCGCCTGTAAATCAATCACGCGCCGCGATTAAACTGCACGTTTTAGGAAAAATTTTAAATATAAAAAGCTGCTGGGTCGTTGCTTTTGGGTGACTGTTGATCAAACAAAGCTGATGTGATTAGTCAGTGGCTATCAAAAAAAAGAACGCTATTCTCAAATAAATCGCTCACCAAATATCGTAGAGATATTTAGTCTCTTTTTTTGGTGTTGTATATTGAAGAACTGAAATCGATTGATTGACAAAAAAACAACAGGCTTCATATTAAACATGGTTTAATTATAGTAAATGGTGATATTTGGTGTATTGAGTACAGTTTGTATCATTACAGTTTAAACTACATGGTTAAACTATGGTTAGTTTAGTGCAATCTTGGTTAATTTGTGGTTACCATGGTTTTTGGGCTTTATTTGTAGAAATAAAGGCTTGGGACATAGTGCTAATTTAATTAAATTGAATTACTTTAATGAAGTCTACTTTAACTGCACTTTACTTAGACGTCAACGTGCTATGGCAACTGCAAACAAATATTTTTCATAACATCTGTTCTGCAGAGGAAAGTAAGTCTTGGAGATTTGGAAGAAAATGACGACAGAATGCGATACAGTGTTGTGGGTTTGTTGTCATCTGGGCGGTTGCTAATCAGAGATGTTTTACTTTGCAGGAATCATCATTGACGTCCCCATCAAGCACTCGCATTTCTCGCAGTTAGAAACCACATCTGTGATCTGTCGCTAGGGCTGTGAGAGTCTTTAGCGATGCTGCTGACGTGGAGACACGCCGGCGGTGATGCTTAGTTTTGAAGTTCTCACAGAAAGGCATTTTAACTAGAATGCTCGTTATGAATGCTTTATCGACTGGGTCTTTTCATGTCGACAACCATCCTCCGTCAGGTTTTAACTCTTGAACCTCTCCAATTCTGTGACAGTTCTTCATCTTTTTCCAGTTTTTAGGCCAAAACACTGGCTTTCTCAGCAGATTCAGAAACTGAAAGCCAAAGGACCTCGAGTCTTGATCAGTGAGATTGTCAAATCTGTGAATAAAAAATGGAACGAAACCCAAAACTATGATTAATCAGTAGTTTGACGCATCCATTATAAATGGTTTTGTGGAAGCAACCAAGGCATATCTGCACGATAATTGGGACTGGAGAAGGAGGAGGGGAAGTTCTTCAGACCTGACAGCGTGAGGTCACTTCCTGTGTTGGGGACGCCTGGGTCTATATAAACCCTGAGACCTGACCGTCCGTCGGTCAATCATCTGCAGGACAGCAGACGCGAGAGAGACGACACGTGAGTACTGGAGGAAGTTAGTGGCTTCTTTGTGTGTGAAGTTCGGTTCTGATGAAGCTCTGGGTTCGTGTTTTTGCTCCTCAGCTCGAGGCGTTTCAGTGTTCGGATGATGTTGAAGACGCAGAGATCTCAGCAGCGCGCCGCCCTCATGATACTGATGGTGGTCGCAGCTGTGCAGTGTCAGGAGAACGAGAGGTTATCTATCAATGCAAATCTATATATCTATCTATCTAGTCAATGCACGTAGGGGTGGCATCTATTAGGGGTGGCACTGAACCAGTTGGAAGTGATCATCCCTATCCCCTTGTAGGAGTGAGTAGAGCATGCGCGTGCCATTTGTTTTTCGTTTAGATTGCACTTGTCAAAGGGAACGATGTAATTTCCTCATGATCTTCAGCAGGGATGTTCCTGTGACAAAGAACGCAGTGTGGTGTGCATCAGAAAGCGTCGCTGTTTCAATGTCTTTTTACGGCTGTAAGCAACTGTTGAAGATCATAATAACATCCCAGCTGAAGATAATGAGGAAATGACGTCTCTCTCTTTGCCAAGTGGATTCCAAACAACTATATAACGGCACGCACCTGCTCTGCTCGCCCCAAAGCCCCCAGTAACAAGGGAATAAGGATGACGACTTTGATTTGGATTATACCGTGGCACCCCTACTATCCATATATTCGCCATTGATCTATCTATCAAATCTATCTATCTATCTATCTATCTATCTATCTATCTATCTATCTATCTATCTATCTATCTATCTATCTATCGTTATTGCTCTGCAGCAGACGGGCGGTCACAGAGCACCAGCTGATGCATGATCGCGGTCGCTCCATCCAGAGTCTGAAGCGCTTGATCTGGCTGTCCAGCGCCATCGAGGGGCTTCACACGGCGCAGACGCGCACCCTGACCGCCGACGACAGCAGGTGGCGCTCTCAGCCCGGGAGAGAGCACAGGAGAGCGCTGGAGACGCTGCTGAGCGACATGTACCGACCTCACCTCACCGGAGACCGAGAGAAATAACATCACCGACCAAATACATCCCAACTGACGTCCGGCGGAAAACCACCAAGGACTGTACGACCCGACAAAACTAGATCGCTGTCATTATGATCATGTACAACGTGCTCTGATAGGTGATGTCCAGCAGATGAGCAAACACGTCTTGCAGACGTCAGTCAGACATCAAATAAACGTCTCTGTGCTGTACGTGTTATCGGCTTTACCCAACTAAACTATATCAATATATTATAGATGAAACACGCTAGTTTTGTAAAGATAGATGTATAGATTATAACGTAAGCGATGTAGTCTTGGCGCGCCGTGTTTCTCCATCTCCTGTAAGTCTTTAAAATGTATATTTTAGACCTATTAAATCAGTTTAGTGTGCTAGACGCATTATACTTTGAAAAACAACATGCATATGGTTTTCAGAAAGTACTATATGACTGAATTTACTTCGTACACATGCAAAAACATACCTAATACTATCATACCTTTTTTTTGTGTGGAAGAATTTCTTGTGGATTTATTTATCGAATGTCTTCAAATATCTAGTAAATCATCCTTGCTATCATATTTATTTATATGGGCGACTGTGAACAGATGGTATTTTTGATTTATCATATGTGTGTGTAATTAAAGATGCTTTTAAGTAAGCCACTGACTCATTTGGGACGAAACAGTTCAAATGTGGTGAAATTAATTGTGTTCGTAACGCATAAAAAAAAAAAATGCACCGCACTCCAAAACAATACAGTTTTATTTGTTTTCCAAAACTGTGAAAGTAGCTCCCAGAGTAATGTTTTTATTTATTTATTGCTTGCACAATATTTGCAATTTCATAAACGGCTGCACCATTATTTTCAGTTTAAATGAAGTGAGGGTTTGTGCTCTGACCAGCGTGAATATAAAACGATAAATAACGTGAAGCTGACGTTCAGAATATAAAACTGCACGAAATAAGAAAGGTGTCACACCTAAAGAGAAACCACATTCAGACATAGAACCAATTATTAAAAGTACAAATCCTCTTTTCTTCACAGGAATACAGAAAACATGGAAGTACTGAATGAATCTGTGAGGATTCCCGAACACAACGAATCTGGATGTAAAGAATGTAAAAACATTTCTCTCTCGTTCACTCAAACGCACACATTCTCTTGGCTTTCGGACAAGTGTTCGTCGGCTCTCGCTTCTTTCTCCTGCAAAAGAGCAAAAACAATCACTTTAATTGACAAAAATAAGCCCGAGAGCCGCTGAGAACACGCTGACCCAGAAGCTTGAGTGTCATCAGGGACACCAGATATTCTGAGACAGCTGACTTCTGCACAGACACAGGCTATTCTGAACACGGCTGCTGAGTACGGTAGCATTTGCTTAACAAAACAAGGCATTCCCAGAATGCATTGCAACTGGTTTTTGTAAAAACCGCACTCTCGGAAATAAAAGTACAAAAGCTGTGACTGGTGAGGTACTTCCACAGAAGATTCCCTTTAAAAAGATCCCAGTGACCGCTTTTGTACCTTAGTGTAATACAAATAAAGTAATAAAAATAACCAAATGGTAACCATATGGGAACGGAACCAAATACTCATATTTTTATTCATTATTGATAAATTAAGTATTCACGCATTCAGTATTATTTTAGTTTAATTGACATATTACTGGAATTATATTAATATTTTGAGTTTCCATTTTCTATTTTGTCTAGTTACGGTTTTAGTAATTTTGTTGTGTTTTATTTATTTATTTTTTGAAATGAATGAAAAGGAGAAATATTGCTCGGAAAACAAATTTAATTTTAGGTCAGTTAATGTTTATTTCATTTCAAGTAACAATTACTGCATAGTTTTAGTATTTATTTGCTGTAATCTCAATATTTGTATGTGCTACATATTTTTGTTAGCATGCTAATATTTAGTCTTTTACAAAACAAAAGCGTTAAAAGCGTTAGAGCGTTAAGTTTTTGTGTTTTCTTGTGCGTGATGTTAGCTTAGCCACATGCTAACGCCAAGCGCTGGTTTGACTGTGTGTGAGTGTGTGTGTGTGCGTGTGTGTGTGTGTGTGCGTGTGTGTGTGTGTGTGTGTGTGTGTGTGTGTGTGTGTGTGTGTGAGTGTGTGTGTGAGTGTGTGTGTGTGTGTGTGTGTGTGTGTGTGTGTGTGTGTGTGTGTGTGAGTGTGTGTGTGTGTGTGTGGGTGTGTGTGAGCGTGTGTGTTAATGATGAGTATTTCTAAATCAAACAGTCAAGTGAACATATTTCTTTACGATAAACAGTAACAAACGTTGCATTTTACTGTAGTTGTATATTATTATTTTAGAAATGTCTTTCATGTTGCGTTTCATTTTAACCGTAGTTTAACCTTCAGTCATTTTGTCGTGTCATTTTTATTTCTCTTTTTAAAATATGCATATAGATTTTCAAATTCTTTTTTCGTGTGTTAAATTCGTTTTTATTACACACCAAGGTTAACTAAACGAAAATGAGAAATGTTGCCTTGGCAACTGAACGTTAACGTTTACTTTATTTTAAAGGGATCACATGATGCAATCTTTAAAGGATTCGTTATTTTTGTTGTCTTTTGCGCACAAAAAGTTTTCTCGTAGCGTCCGACTGAGCCCCTGATGTCACGTGGATTATTTTAACGCTAGCGTCTATGGTAATATCGACTGATTGTTTGATCGTGTCTGTCGCAAGGGCTCTCGTAATTCATCAGAAGTATGACGGGAGGGTGAGTGATCAATGACAGAGCTTGTTGTTTTCGTGTTACTATCCCTTTAAGTGCTGTGTGTGGTTTCTCACGTCACTGCAGGATGTCGGCCAGTTTGTCTTGGTAGTACTCGTAGTTCTCCTGGCAGTCCTCCCACGGCGTGAACGTCTGCTCGTCGTTCTCCACGAAGGTGTCCCAGGTGTAGGTGAAGTCCAGCGGCTTCATCATGCGCAGCTTGCAGCCGGCGGCCGCCAGCGCCTTCAGCCCCGCCCTGATCTCAGGCTCCTCCCACTCGAAGAGCCGCGCCGAGAAGATGGACAGACGCACGCTCTTGCGGGCCCTCAGGACCTCGGCCAGCTTCAGGGCGCAGGAGGCGCAGGGGCTGGACGACATGTACCAGGTGACGGTGTACTTGAGGGCCGGGTCGTAGCTGGGCAGGACCTGCTGGAAGAAGGCCTCCTCGGCGTGAGCGCTCGCGTGCTCGTCCTCGATGAAGCCCCGCAGGAGCCCGCTGGCCCCGGGCCCCTGGTCCACCAGGTAACACAAGAAGGTTTTGTTCCGGCCGGAGGAGTACTCCACGTTCTTGTACTGGAACTTGTAGAAAAACGGGTCCATGCGATCCCTGTGGACACACGAGGACATCAGATCAAAAGATTTTTTTTTCAATATTTCATGTATGTTTTAACAAACCTAATATTAAATATAAAACGTATATTTTGCGATAAAAACAGCCCTGCAATTGAAATGTTCGTTTATGAATCAGTGTGCTGGATCAAGCGGAGCCGAATCAGAGCCGGTCCTCGGAGGAGCTTCTGGGGTTGTTTTTAACAGCTCCTTCAGCGGCTGACAGATGGAAGGGCTGTCAGGGATATAAATACCCTCGGCGGGGGCAGAACTTTATTCTCGGTCTCTGACCCATTTACAGAAGCCACGGTTTGGAGGCATTGTGTGCGTCCGCTGCCAGATGAACCTGACTCAACCGTACCAAGCACCTGCTCCGAGATGATCCTCAGCGATTCACAGCTTCGGCGTGTCGACAGTGGAAACGTTCACTGCTAATGGTTATAAAGATGCCGAGCGATAGACACCAATCATTAGTCTTCATTCATAGACGCTTACTCTCGTTGGTTTTAGCACTATCTCCAGTCTGATCAACCTCCTCAGACAGGTGCTTCAGGTTCATCGTCTTCTCCTGTTGGCTCCTCCAGACGCCGGCGACGTTCTTGATGTTGTGTGTTCTATAAAGCCTGGTGTTATTTTTAAGAGCAGGTTCTCCGGCCGACACACAGCGAGACGCTTCAGGACCTGTCAGGACTGACCTTGTGGGGGCTGGGGGCTTCATCCACACACGCTCCCCCATAACGCCTTTTGGCATCGTGAAGCACAACCGCGGATCGCACAAAGGTTCTTCTCAGCGGGAAACAGAGGAACAGAAATGGGAGAAGCCTGCACCTCTCCAGAAGAAGTCTCCTTCACAGACCTTCTCTCTTCTGAGGAGATTGCTCACTCTTTAAATAATGCCCCTCTTTACTTTTCAGGTGTCCTTCTTACACGCTACATGCACTTACTATAAGAACACTTACTTATATGCTAACCTTAAGCATATAGTAATTAATATTAGTCTAAAATAAAATAAAATAAAGCCTAATAAAACCATTTTGGGTTCGAAACAAACACTTCATTCAGCGGATGTTGAAAGATTCCTCATGGATCATGAAGACTCACGGTTCTGGTTCTATTCCATCGAATCTCGTGAGAAATATTCCATTCGAAGCCCATTGGTTCACGTGCGTCACGTGACGAGTTACGATTCACGATCTTTCGTTTATGAATGAGGTCTGCTCCTCGAACGAGGCCGGTACTGAACATCTCGTGGTTCCTCAAAGGCGTACGGGTTTGGAAGCACTCGGACTCACCCGGTGATGATCTCAAAGGGAGGCAGCTCCATGGGCTCCGGTTTCTCTGCGTTCTCTCCGTTGGCCGTGGCTCCTTCAGGGGCCCCGGGCTCCCCGTTCTCGGACGGAGCGCCTGTCCCGTTCACCTCGGCCTTCTCTTCTTCTTTTGGGGTTTTCTCCTCTTTCTTGGCCTCATTCTCCGCTCTCTCTTTCCTCCTGACGCTCAGGCGGGAGCTGACCCCTCCGCTGCTGCTGCTCTTTCTGTCGGCCATCTCTGGAACTGAACTCACACACACACCTCAGTATTTATACCAGCACTCGAGTGTGTGTGTGTGTGTGTGTGTGTGTGCAGCTGTCGGTCTGTTCTATTAAAAGACCTCCTGGCCACAGAGACGATAGATAGGAGAGATCTCACACAGGACATGTCTCCTGCACGCCGCTTCTTACTCAAGTCAGAAAAAGTTATGAAAAGCATGGGATGTGAAAAGCGTCCCATGATGCACCGCGTGAACGCCAAGAAGCTGGAATCAAGACGGCGAATAATAAATCGTTTTCATCTCCTACATCATTCTCAAATAATTGTGATTTTTTTTACAGTTTTCATAACCGCACTATAGGCTAAAATTAACACTTGGAAAATAAGTCTTAATATTAAGAAGAACCTATATGGTGCAAAAATGTAAATACATACACAATTTTTCATAATTAAAGGAAAAACGAGTTGTGTAATGTAAGCCGTCGTCTGTTCCTTCTTTTCGCCGCTTGATGGCGCCATTCCCCCCGTGATTCTTTTTCTCATCTAATTAGGTTTATCAGCTTCCCTCTTCTAGTGGCTCTATTTTTGTCATCTGTGTTTGGTTATTTTTGCTTGCTGATGCCCTTTTGGCTTCTCTGTAAGTTCTTTTGAATATCTCTTTTTCGGTAAATTGTTCTATTCTTTGAGAGAGAGAGAGAGAGAGAGAAAATTAACTCTTTGGAGTACTTTTTTTTGTCCTGGACAAAAAATGCGTTCTTTTTTTTTTTTTTTTTTTTTTTTTTGGGTCTGGTTTCTGGGTCCGACACTTCTATGTAATCGCGTTAAACCGCGGCAGAGGTCTGAAAATAATAACACATTTCAATGTAAAAAAAAAAAAAAAAAGAAAATTAAAAAGTATATATATTTTACCTTTATATTTTTAAATGTAGCCTAATTAAAACTCGACAAGCATCAAAGAAACCGAGACTTGTTTTTACTGACGGTGTCTGAACCATCTGAGGAGATTCTCAGGCACGTGTCTCGTTTTTAAGGATCTGTAGGTATTTTAGAGGGAGAATCTTTCAAACGGCTTTTGCGCGCGCTAGCGGCCTGTGACGTCACTTCCAGGCGTTTGGCGCGCGCTTCGCCTCATGATCCTGTCAGTCGTTCATCCGTTCTCTCCTGGGGAGATGAAAAGTGTTAGTAAACTTGTGTCTCTGTACAAACAGACAGGTTTCTTTAAACCGTTACAGTGATGTAAATATCGTTACGCGAGTAGAAAATACACTTAACGTTTTTTTTTTTTTTTTTTTTTACAGCCGTTGGTTAGCCGCGAAAATCTGAAGAGCGGGGTAAAAAATAATTGATTTTGTGAAACATGTTGCTTTTGAAGGACAGCGCCAAGATAGCAGATATGATATTTAGGCAAAATAAAGGTTTTCAGTTTGGTTTCTCCTTGTTTGATTCTCTGTGTGAAAAATGAGACTCAAAATCAGACAGTCATTGTTGGAAAGGCTTCAAATACATGCTGGAAAACCAAAGAGTTTGTGGGAGCTGAGTGTTTTTTTCTAAAGAACAGCATGAACAGCCATCTCTAAACAAAACACAAATGTCGAGTGTATTTTTATTAATTTTTTTCAAAACGTACTTTACCATGGTACCCGAATACATTTACATGGTATCGCAGGGTATTTCCAAGAATACTGTGATAATGTTAATAAAACAAACCACTGATCTGATACTTCCTGGTACTTTTCGTACATGTAAATGTAAAAATGTCCAAAAAATATCCATCTTCTGTACAGGTTTGATGTAGCTGCAGTACCCGGATGTCTCCACGTGGTGGCGGGAGATTCACACTAATTGAGTCCGCTCTCATTAACGTCATTAACAAGCCTATTAATGGAGTCTGGAGCAGTTAATAACTTTGGGAAGTCGATAGAAGGAATTCCTCGCTGTCGCACCGACCTTCATGCTCTACTTGATGTGGTGAATATATAACGGACCCCAAGCTGAGCGAAACTCACAGACTAGTGTTAGCCATCACCTGGGACTTCCCTGGGACTTCTGGTGTTTTAATTCAAGCTCATTATGATCACAACCCAGACCGAACCCTGTCCAACCCATTACCGGGTTTAGACATTTCTGCGTGAAAATAGCGACAGAATTTTTTTGTGTGGCGTTAGTCATGATGGCTTTCAATTATGAATCATTTATTTAATGGCAAGCAGTGACGTGAAGAGTTTTAATCTGATTATTTTCTGAGTATAGCTCGTCATGACCTCGGGAGATGAATACCTTAGCGAGATGCTGTTAAAAACGTGACCTTTTAAAATACGACCTTTATAATACTGATCTAATGTTGTTTCTCTCTCTCTCTCTCTCTCTCCCATGCAGGTGATTGTATTTATTTATGATCTTATCTTACTTCTGCAGAATTGACCAATAAAACATCTCAAGTCTGAAAACAAAGCATCTTTATTTGATCACATCTGCAGCACCTTCTTAGAAAAACCACACGTGCTTCTTAAACTGTACTTGCATTTAAATAACAAGAGACTCAAATATAGATAGAGTCAGAGCTATATGCATTCATGACTGACTTTCTCCTCTGAGTGTTTAATCAACATGAAGCAAGACAGAGACAGCAACAGGTGACAGACACCTCCGCATATGGAAAGTTTTGCTGTCTCGAGAATAATTTATCTTCATCAGAACCTGTTCCTTTGCATTCCAAGACATCTTTCCTTCAGCGATCATCGGCGTGACGTCGAGAAGAAGTGGAAAAAGAGCTGCAGTTATGAGAGGAGGGGAAATGCACAGAGAGTAACGTGGAAACATCTAAATCGGGATCACATGAACGGCTATTTTTAGTAGCGTAAAAATAGAAACGGAAAAGCCAACGCACTTAAGCATGGTAATTAGCCACTTCCGTTCATATGTGGTGGTATTTAGTTTACAGTGGTCCACAAAAAAAATAAATGCTGCTTGCAACACTCACTGTCATTATAAGCGTCATCCACAACAGAAGAATGGTGTTTACCATCACCTACATCTACTACAGAAGCACTCATGTATGAACACACACACACAGAAACACCAGTCAGTCCTGCAGCAAACCGAAACCTGTTATAAAGTTACACACACACATGCATATCTCCGTCGCCAGTAAATATTGACAGAAATGACTTCATCCCTCCAGGAATAGCTGAGAGAATGGGTTAATGTGTGCGTGTTGTCATGGAAAGAGCACAGGTGACATAGTATTTGCTCGCATTTATCTCTAAATGTATGTTAGCTGCCTTGTCATGTTTCAAGTTCATGTTTCAAGGTCTGAAAATCTATTCTCAGGAAAAAACAAAAGGGTAGAGTGGCCAAGCGAGAGAGTTATTCACTGGAATTCCCCCTCCCAGGAGAATATGCTCACCTGGCCACGCCTCCTCATGCACCTATCCTGGCCACGCCCCTCCTTTGCCCTATAAATTCATAAGTAGCAGGTGAATAACAAACCTCCTGACACTCTTAACAGTCAACCTCAAACCACGGAAGACAAACCCTTACTGACTGGATTATTACCTAACTAACACTTGCACTGGGATTTTACCTGGAAACCAAGCTGCCTTTAGCCACCACAACTGGTAAATAATTTGCCTTTTAAATCAGCAAGATTTTTTTATATATATAAATAAGAACATACCTCTGGATGACGTTTAACTGATATGGTTTCTTGTCTTGCAGAATTGTCATGGCGTCAAGCGAACTTAGTCTTATTCTCAACAACGCAAATGCCAACCTGTACCCATCCGAACCGCAGCCCAACTTGTTAAGCATGACCACGCTGATGGGCAGAGCACCACATCTCTCAGAGATGACCTTCAGCAGTAACAACAGCGGCTCAATGGGTAAGATTCATCACCATACCTCTTACTGAAGAATAAACTCTTGATATCTGTACAGTTCTTGCCTGCTTGGGATGGTTCCCATCACCCAACAAAGACCCCAGATATGCCGATAATCTCTCATCCCTGAAGTCTGACCTCGGTTTCTGACTCTTAAAATCATTAACCGAGGCAATGTTTAACTTGGCCTCCAGTAGACAGACAGGAATGCTTTCTTTATGGTCTTTCGGGCAAAGCAGTCATTGTTGACACTGTGATCAAAACCTACGGGGTGTCAACATAACAGATAGTTAAACACACAACAGTAGCTTTGGCCCTGGAGACTGTAAACCTGAGCGGGTATTCTTCTATTGTTAAGGGCTTGTCATGTCATGTGTGAATGAGGCTAAATGTACTTTGAACCTGTTCTCCGGCAGGCTCCTGGGACCTGGTGAACCCACAGATGTGGACCAGACATAATGTGCTGGAGTGGATCGGCTTTCATGTGGAGGAGGGCAGGTTCGATGCCAGTCTGCTGAACATGAACTACTGCAACATGGACGGGATTACGCTGTGCACAATGTCAAAAGAAACTTTGATGGGCATGTTCGGATCCATGCTTGGTGAACGGCTTCACCACAGTCTGGAGAACCTGAAGGCCAGATATGGTGAGCAGCAAAGACAGAGCTAGTTTGAAGAAGACTTAGAAGTTTTGGCACTTGAATGCATTAACACCTTTTGATTTGTTTGTCTACAGCTACTGACCTTTCCGAGACATGTCTGAGTGAATCCGAATTAGACCTACTGGACAACATACTGCAGAACTCGTTTCCCTACATGCACGGACCGAGTCTTGGTCCTCTTCTGGAAACGGTGGTGGTCCAGCCCTCAATCCCATCAGGTGAGAAGCAAACTCATACAAACCAGCAACACAAAGCAGCCTCCAACCATCGGTACTTGAAATAACATTGGAAATTCTCTTTGCACAGATAATTCGGAGAACAACTACAGCTACTTCGATGAGTACACCAGCCAGCTGACCCCAGAGAGCGACCACGGCTATGACTCGCTGACTGAGAGTTTTCAGAGTTCCCACACTGGTGCGTATCGCTACAGGACTCTACTAATCAGTTAAGGTCAAGCATATGCTTCTGTGGTCTGAACTCTTTTCTCTTTGGTATGTCCTCTACAGGTAGCTTCCTGAACCCAAGCTCACCTGATTCCAACAGCAGCGACTCCGACCCAGAATACTCAGAGATGCCTTACTCCACCAGCACTAGTAAGATCCTCTGATTCTTCTTCTTTTTCATTTACGCTCCTGGAGGGAGACCTACTTGCAGAAGCTAGTTTTAACCTAAATCAAACACACCTGAACCAGCTAATCAAGGTCTGCGGGTTTACTTGGCAACTGCTGGCAGGTTGAAAGTAAACTCTGCAATTAGGTGGCTCTCAAAGAGCAGGTTTGAATGGAATAATGAAGTAGAGTGTCCCTTACAGACTGCATTCTTTTCCGCAGAGAACTTTGTGAAACAAGAGTCAGGAGAGCCCAAAAAGAGAGGCAGAGGACGACCCCCAAAGTGCCAAAGTGAGGGATATGAACACTTCATTCAGTCCAAGAAAAGCAAACATGGTGAGTACACAGAACTCTAGTGGAAGAGGTACTTAATGCTAACGATCAGCCGTGCTAAACTAAACTGTACTGCTCCATTGCAGCTCCAAGAGGAACCCACCTTTGGGAGTTTATCCGGGACATCCTGATCCACCCGGAGAAGAACCAAGGTCTGATGAAATGGGAGGACCGCAGGGATGGCGTCTTCAAGTTCTTGAAGTCCGAAGCTGTTGCTCAGCTCTGGGGGCAGAAGAAGAAGAACAGCAGCATGACGTATGAGAAGCTCAGCCGAGCCATGAGGTAAAAGACAAAGTTCTGGGATCATCTCTGGGGGGTTGTATTGGTGCATGCTGGGACAGTGGAATAACCAGAGCGCTTGCTCTTTCTAGGTATTACTACAAACGAGAGATTCTGGAGAGAGTGGATGGGCGCAGACTGGTCTACAAGTTTGGGAAGAACTCTACTGGATGGAGGGTTGAGGAGACCGGATACTGAAGTGGACCTGCCAGTCAAGCGTAGAGACTTTGAACTCCTGCTAATGAGGAACTAGAAGATCCTCTCTTTAGAAACGCACTCTTCCCAGAGGGAAAAGGTTTCACAGAAACTGTAAGCCAAAGTCTTGGCTAAAGTAGGTTTTATGAACCGGTAAAAGTGGCAGTAGTCTGAATCGAGAGGCACGCAGGCGTGGCCTGGATCAGATAGTATTGCTACAGCACTTAAAGACTAAATACTTTTCTACACAACGGTTGAGCTGTGAGAGAATGTAAAGCTTTATTAAGGCTCTTTGGTATTGGGAAATGAAGTTTTTTTGTGTAGGTATATTTGTCAGAGCAGAGTAACGGAAAAACGCTGGTGATATGAAGTGTCTGTAACGTTCACATTTGCTGTACTGTTTTGTTCTACTGTATATAAATGTATGCATAAACTATATATTCTCTGTAATACTTGTCAATCAAGTACAAATCAGATATATCATTGAAGATTCTGCTCAATTTTTCTGTGATTTGTCAAGTCACTGGATAATACGTATGAGGTTTGCCTCTCAGATGTTATAACTATTATGTAAGGCATTTATTTGCTATTTTTTGTATACGTCTTTTCTAAAAATAAAATTTCTGATTAAAAGTAATTTATCTTGCATTTGTGCCTCACCCTCCCCAACTATGCCCCACTCACCCTTATTTCAACATTTACTTTATAATTTCACAACTTGCCCAAGCCTCCTTATCAGGGATCTTAGATGTGTTGAAATGTGACTCTATCGTGTCAGTTTCAAAACAAACATGCAACAGAATGCAGGATGAATGCTATTTTTGTGCGTTTCGGATGCATAAACAGGTTAAAAATGCAGGTCAGATCTCAAGGCAGATCAAGAGAATGATTCGGCAGGTTTTGAAAAATGAATTCCTGCACGTTCTCCATCATGGTTGAAGCAGATGGGTTTTTTGTGGATGTGTGAAGTCAGTTCTCCTTAAGTTCACATATCTACACAATAAAATATGATTGCAAACGCAATTAGGCTGACTTTAAGTTCTTTACATGCCATTTCTTTGCTGTCGTTTCATATTTCAGACCTTGCCAAACGAGGCACCTGACCTTCTATTGAACCTGATTGCATTTTTCATAGCAGGTTTAGTTTTGCATTTAGAGCACAATGCGACTGTTTTTTAGAGGTCCGGCATTCAAATACACACGCATTGCATTTGAATTTGGGATCCACATGCAAATAGACGCAGCTGAACAGGACAGAAACTGAGAACCATCGCAAGCAGTAAACAGTTTTTGAATCGGATAATCTCGCACGCATCATTCAATACCTGTGAGAGCTGCCCAAAACAGTCGGAAGAGAGTTTATGGGTTCAAAAAGACTTTAAACTACCCTGGAATTAAGGTCATCTGAGAGGGTTAATCTGATGGTCTTGAACCAGACTTATCTTAAACACTAGAACCCAGAAAAGCGTCTCCGATGACTTGATTAGCAGTTACTAAATAGAGCAGTTTCACTCCCGAATCTCTACACCTTCATCATGTTTGCTGTGTTATTATGAGCTCTCAACAAAAGTGATAAATGTTAAAAGGATTAATTTGTGCATCACATAACCCTCGTCAGGCGTGTCCGAGGTGTACACTGTTATACTTTCAGTATTGAACAATGCGCACAACTATGCGTGCGGCAAACAGTTCAGATCTCATGACTAACATTCACTGTACACTCCTAAGCTTCTTTTGTCATGGTTTAAATTACCGACACAGGAATTATTCAGGTCAAGAATGTTATTCAATAAGCTGAGCCCAACAGATAACTGGAAACGCCATTGAAGTGACTGTCGGCTTCGCCTGCGGCCTCAATCTATCCCTGACAGATGAATTCAGCGTCATTTAAATGCTTTAAAGCACGCATTTCATTCATTGATGCAAGAGCATAAAGCTGCGATGACATCTACCGCCAGGGTTTACCGAACCATCGTGAGCTGACCCCTGACAGGAAAGCTGTGGCGTGAATGAGACTCGAGTTAGTTTGGTGATTTATGCCAGGCATCAGATAAGAGTAGCTGTGTGTGTTTACCTCGCTCGCTTCTCAAGCTCCTGTTGAGTCTTGTTTGTTTGAAACGCCACATTCTTACACAGTTCTCTGGAAGCTGCGACGGTCAGCGCGTGTTCGCGCGATAATCACATTTATGTCGAACGAAACCCAAACACGCAGAAAACCACTTGAGAAAATGATTACTCGGAATTTCAGCGCGTCACACATTCACTTTTATATAGGTTCAAAACAATAAAGAAGCCAATGAAGATGCAGAAAATTGTAATATTTAGCATTTTTTTATTGTAAAGTTGCTGCAAAATAAATGTAATAAACGTAAAAAATTATGCTTTTTTTTGCATAATTGCATGCATTAAGATACATATAATTTATTATATAATTTACAGTTATGGACATTATAAAAAAATATTATTAATTATGGATAGCAAAAAGAGGTTTGTGGATTGTTCGGTGTGTTTCGTCTGAGTAATTCATGTCCAGTAAATAAAATGATTCATTAAACAATCAAAGCTGCTGCAGTCACATGACAAACCAGGCTCTAAACCCAGCTGAACAGCAGAAAAACTGGATTACTGGGTCAGACTCGTGTCCAAATTAAGACGGTATTAAAATATGTTTTTAATTGTTTAACCAATAATGTTCATTTTACTTTAAAATGCGCACTCTTTGTTTGATGGCTGCGTTCTAATGAAGATTTAGTGTAGGTTATAAAGTTTCTGAAGTGTGTGTGTGTGTGTGTGTGTGTGAGTGTGTGAGTGTGTGTGTGTGTGTGTGTGTGTGTGTGTGTGTGTGTGTGTGTGAGTGTGTGTGAGTGTGTGTGTGTGTGTGTGTGTGTGTGTGTGTGTGTGTGAGTGTGTGTGTGTGTGTGTGTGTGTGTGTGTGTGTGTGTGTGTGTGTGTGTGTGTGTGTGTGTGTGTGTGTGTGTGTGTGTGTGTGTGTGTGTGTGTGTGTGTGTGTGTGTGTGTGTGAGGTGTGTGTGTGTGTGAGTGTGTGTGTGTGTGTGTGTGTGTGTGTGTGTGTGTGTGTGTGTGTGTGTGTGTGTGTGTGTGAGTGTGTGTGTGTGTGTGTGTGTGTGTGTGTGAGAGTGTGTGTGTGTGTGTGTGTGTGAGTAGTGTGTGTGTGTGTGTGTGAGTGTGTGTGTGTGTGTGTGTGTGTGTGAGAGGCTGGTTTCTGTGCAGAGCATGAGATCATAAAGCCCCGCCCACATCCTGTCGCTCCCATTATGATCTCATCTCACTGATTTGCATAAGTATGCAGGGATTTTCCCGCCTTCTCCCCTTCAACTTCCAAGTAAAATCCATGTAGATCAACAGCCCACACTCACACACACACACACACACACACACACACACACACACACACACACACACACACACACTCTCTTTCTCTCCCGGTCACAAACAGTTACAGTTTGATATAAACCTAAAAGTTGAAGATGGGATCTGTTCTGGTATCTGATCGCTTGTTAATCATTTGATTTCCAGTCAATATGTGGGTACTGATGGAGCGACCGCCCGGCACACTTACGTAAAGAGATCAGCGCGGGCCAGTTATTTATTACTCATGTAATAGTAGCTTTTGTTGAAGGATAGGAACACAGAACGTTCACGCTATACTGGCCTTAAATAAACCACACGAAACACTGTATTAATGTGCAGTATTAATTAAATATTAAAATTGCATCATATATTCAAATCTATTTATTATAATACAAATGTAACCATTTTACATGATTGTGGAGTAAATAAAATGATTACACAGTATATACTGCAAGGTTTAGCTGGTTAGCACGGGTTAGTTAGTCCCTTCTCCTAGATGTTGGCCAATCGGCGTCTTTCATCCGTTCCGACATGTTTTCTGAAGAAATAGGACGAAATGTTTTTGCAGGCAGCATTGACATCACAGATGTTTCATTATTTGACAGCGGCTGACGTCTGTTCCTCGTAAAACTGCTGAAGTGTTGTATTCGTCCGAGTCACATGGAGTCTATGGGATGAGCTGAGCAGCCTGAACATGGAGCGAAGCGTCTGCCGACAGCGTGGCTTTAACTGCAGCTGATTGATTGGTAAAGTTAGCGTTTAAGGATCTGCATTGTGTTCATGATCTGATGATGATTATGTAACTTACATTCACATCAAGAACAAGGACCGTAGATGAGTCACCCAACACCTCTAAAACTAAAAACGACTCGAAAAGTACGTATTTACATATTTTTAGACGTACAAAACTGACTACACAGATCCTTAAGAGTCCCACTTTATATTAGATTTAGTTCATCGTTGCACTTATTCTACACACACTATCTATACTCTTGAGCAGCTGTAGTTATGTCTGTAATGTGTGGACCTATCCCTTGCTCTCTAACCTGCTCACACCACAAGCCCGTCCCTAACCGTACCCGTATCCTCCTCAAGAACAGCAAAAGGGTTTGGCAATTCAATAAGTACATTGTATTAATTTTTTTAAATAAATACCCCCCGTTTGGGGTTAGGTTAAGGAGTCGAAAATTTAAAATCGCTTTGATAAAACGATAAAAATGTACACTTGCTATAAAATGGGTAGGTTTAGGCTTTATAGGTCTAACAGACCAGACGCTAAAAATGCACTGACACTAATATTAGTTTTTAGCTAAAAATACGTAGCAATTTACGCTTAAAATACGTCTAAATTGTATGTTTTAGCATCTGTACGACACACGAATGCACGCTTTATGCTACTAAAATGTTATGTATTCATGCCTACGAATAAACGCGAGATCAAATTAGTTCGTCTTCTTGATAAACCGAAAACAAAACGACTTTTTACTTTGACTTTTTTAGTGTTACGCAATTCTTGGATGTCTGCAGTAAATCAGAATAAATCGACACTTTCGCGTTCCCATTTTGAGCATCTTTCGGTACACCGTGTTGGCGGTTCGTCCAATCAGTGTACGGTTTCGTAAAAGTGAGAGGATGAAGGCCGTCTTGATCTGGACGCTGTGGACTGGGTCTGGTCTCAGTGATCTCTGCTCTGCTGATAGAGACTAAGTTAACAGTGATGTTCTCGAGGAGTGTTTTGCGGATGTTAGACGCTTCTGTGTCAAAGACCATGCCACCAATCCTAAACCCTGACTATAATGTAGTGTATATGGTTTATTTCTGGACCTATCGCCCATATCATCATTTAGCAGTTGCTCTCTTGGGTCCGATCACCGCTAACCATTGAGACAAATCCAACACAACCATAAGAGCTTTGTTTCTAGACTGTTCACACTGCCATCAAAACTTATACCAAACGAATTAAAAAACGAGTTGTACGTCTCATTTGGGAAAGTTACCATGAATAAACGGTGTCTGTGACGTCCAGCCTGGGGTTCATCAGCAGGGTGAAGGTGCGAGAGCAATGATTCACATATGATTCAGCTTCTTATAAAAATCAAGATGGGCTAATAATATAGTTTCTGATGCTGAACATGTCCTGCCTAATGAGTTTGAATGATCACCATGTTTTGGGAGCGATGGATAGATGTTTGTTGTTATAATCACAGATACTGCATGCAAGAAAAATTTCAGACTTGTTTGACAGTAAAGTATTATATCAGACTAGAACACATTCGATTAAAATAGAACATAAGATGCAATAATAGAGCGCCTTCATATTTTAGTCAGCTTTGTTTCAGGGTAAATGTTATAAGCGTGCAGCAGCGTGCCTCAAGGCTCAGGGCTTTTTTGCACGATGACGTGATTTTAAAGGTTCTGGGGCACAAGCGTGGAGCACGTTACGATCCTTCACTTTCAGTATAGTTGCTCTTAAGTCGGTTGTTCTGTCAGTGAGTTTGTATGAACGTATCGCCGGTGTTCTTGATCACAAATTGGTGTGAAGGTAGAATTCGAGCAAATCTTTGTTTATAATCTTATTATCTTTGTACTGTTACAGGACGGGGAGCTTGAGCTTAACATCAAAGAGACAGAGAGTATCCTGGTGAAGAAAGACAGATCCCACACACGGCTTTCTCTCGGGGAAGCGGCGTGTTTCAGGAAAGCCTGTATTGTTGTTGGCTCTGATGGGAAGCAGATGAATGAACGCAGCGCACGCCCCTCACTGTTCTGACGTTACGTCACTGATCTACAGGAAGACAGAGCGGCGCTTCCTCACTACAGACCTAACACCTCTATAGAGACACAGCGGGGAGAACAAGAGATTAACAAGATCTCATCTGTCAGTAATAGAGCCAGCAGGAAGAGGTGCAGCGGTGATGATTTACAGAAACACCTCACACACACACACACACACACACACAGAGACACACACACACACACACACACACACACACACACAGAGAGACACACACAGACACACACACACACACACACACACACACACACACACACACACACACACACACACACACACACAACACACACACACACACAGACACAGACACACACACACACACACACACACACAGACACACACACACACACACACACACACACACACACACACACACACACACACACACACACACACACACACACACACACACACACACACACACAGACACACACACACACACACACACACACACACACACAGAGAGACACACACAGATACACACACACACACAGACACACACACACACACACACTAACACACACACACACTAACACACACACACACACATTTACATTTAGTCATTTTGCAGACACTTTTATCCAAAGCGACTTACAATTGAGAGTACAACAGCGATTCATTTTTTGAGAGACAAACAGACAGAGTAAGTGCTTATATCACCCAGTCACAGGGAGTGTTCAGATTAGTACATGCCAGAAGGGAAGGAATAAACAAGGGGGAGGAGAAGAGAGACAGAGACAGTGAGAGTAATTTTTTTTATGATGAGGTCAGGTATTGCTGAAAGATGTGAGTTTTCAGCAGTTTCTTAAAGATTGCCAGAGATCCAGCATTCAGGATATGTACGGGAAGATGGTTCCACCAGCCAGGAACAGAGAACGAGAAAGTTCTGGAGAGTGATTTCGAGCCTCTTTGAGATGGTACCACGAGGCGTCGCTCGCTAGCAGATCTCAGACTTCTAGAGGGTGTGTAGATTTGTATTAGTGAGTGGAAGTAGACCGGTGCCGAGTCTGTGGTTGTTCTATATGCAAGCATCAGTGCCTTGAACTTGATGCGAGCTGCAATTGGTAGCCAATGTAAGGAGATAAAGAGAGGTGTAACATGGGTTCTCTTGGGCTCATTGAATACCAGCCGTGCTGCTGCATTCTGAATCATTTGTAGAGGTTTTATTGTGTTTGATGGAAGTCCAGCCAGAAGAGCATTGCAGTAGTCCAGTCTAGAAATGACAAGGGCCTGGACAAGTAGCTGTGCAGCTTGCTCTGTTAGAAAGGGCCTGATCTTTCTGATGTTGTGTAGTGCAAACCTGCAGGATCGAGCAGTCTTTGCAATGTGATCTTTAAAGGTTAGTTGGTCATCGAGGATTACACCAAGATTTCTGACTGAGGTTGATGGGGTAATTGACGAAGAACCTAGCTGGATGGTGAAGTCATGCTGTGTAGTTGGAGTGGCAGGGAATACAAGCAGCTCAGTCTTTGTCAGGTTGAGCTGTAGATGGTACTCTTGCATCCATGTCGAGATGTCCGCCAGGCAACCCGAGATCCGAGTAGCTACCGTTGGATCGTCTGGATGAAAAGAGAGGTAGAGCTGTGTGTCATCGGCGTAGCAGTGGTAGGAGAAGCCGTGAGCCTGTATGATGGGGCCTAGTGATGTAGTGTAAATGGAGAAGAGGAGGGGTCCAAGAACCGATCCCTGAGGAACCCCAGTGACCAGTTGATGTGCTGTGGATACATCTCCTCCCCAGGCCACCCTAAAAAACCTACCAGTGAGATAGGATTCGAACCAACAAAGTGGGATCCCAGAGATGCCCAGTGATGAGAGGGTAGACAGCAGGATCTGATGATTCAGTGTCAAAAGCAGCGGATAGATCCAGCAGAATGAGAACTGATGATTTGGATTGAGCTCTTGCAGTCCGCAGGGCTTCCGTGACTGAGAGCAGCGCAGTCTCAGTTGAATGGCCGCACCTGAAACCTGATTGGTTATGGTCCAGTTTGTTGTTTTTCGAAAGAAACAGTGATACCTGGTTGAAAACCACTCTTTCAAGTGTTTTCGCTATGAATGGAAGAAGAGAGACTGGCCTGTAGTTATCAATAAGGGAAGTGTTTAAAGTGGGCTTTTTGAGCAGTGGGGTTACCCGAGCCTGCTTAAATGCTGTGGGGAAGGTGCCTGTGAGGAGAGATGTGTTGATGATGTGAGTGAGAGCCGGCAAGACTGTGGGGGAGATCGCTTGCAGAAGATGAGAGGGTATGGGGTCTAGCGGACATGTTGTTGGATGGCTGGAGAGGAGAAGTTTGGATACTTCTGTCTCAGTGAGGGAGCAGAAGGAGAAAGTGGAGGAATCGGTAGTCGATGCGGTTAGTTGAGGGTTGTGCGTTGGGGGGGCTGAGAACTGGCTACTGATCGCTTTTGTTTCACACACACAGACACACACACACACACAGAGACACACACACACACACACACACACACACACAGACACACACACACACAGAGACACACACACACACACAGACACACACACACACAGAGACACACACACACACACACACACATACACACACACACACACACAGACACACACACACAGAGACACACACACACAGAGACACACACACACACACAGAGACACACACACACACACACACACACACACACACACACACACACACACACACACACACACACAGAGACACACACAGACACACAGAGACACACACACAGACACACACACACACACAGACACACACACACACACACACACACACACACACAGAGACACACACACACACACAAAACATACAGAGACACACACACACACACACAGACACACACACACACACACACAGAGACACACACACAGACATACACACACACACACACACACACACACAGAGACACAGACACACTCACACACACATATATAAATATATACGTGTGTGTGTGTGTGTGTGTGCACGTTGCTAACATATGTCACACTACTTAGTTTATCTGATAAGCTTTTTGATTAAAAATTAACAAACTGCCTTCTGAACTATGGATCTGAACATCACGTATTCCTGATAAACGTACTTTCAGTCACGGAGCTCATAAACAGACGCTTTATGATGTCAGACGTGATGTCACACAGGCCGCATATTTAACTGGAAATGACTAAGAGTTAAAGATTAAAACACACGAGGTATGATTCTTACACAGCTTTAGATCGTGAGCGCAACATTTCTGAGAGAAACCGTTTGTAGTCACCAGACTGCATTTATACGACAAGAACTAAAAACAGAGATGGGTTTACAACTCATTTTCTTTAACCTTTTCTGCTCAAGAAACATTTCAGGTTATTATTAGCATTGAAAACATTGTGCTGCTCAAGATTTAGTTGAGAACTGTGATACATTTCATTTTTCAAGATTCACAGATGTGTGTGTGTGTGTGTGTGTGTGTGTGTGTGTGTGTGTGTGTGTGTGTGTGTGTGTGTGTGTGTGTGTGTGTGTGTGTGTGTGTGTGTGTGTGTGTGTGTGTGTGTGTGTGTGTGTGTGTGTGTGTGTGTGTGTGTGTGTGTGTGTGTGTGTGTGTGTGTGTGTGTGTGTGTGTGTGTGTGTGTGTGTGTGTGTGTGTGTGTGTGTGTGTGTGTGTGTGAGATGTGTGTAATGTGTGTGTGTGATGTGTGTGTGTGTGTGTGTGTGTGTGTGTGTGTGTGTGTGTGTGTGTGTGTGTGTATGTGTGTAATGTGGCTCAGGGGACTGGTTGGTCTCGTCTGTCTGATGTAAACTGATCTGTTTGTTTCTTCATCTCTCAAACGCTCTGCTTCTGTCGACTCGATGGAGCTTCATTCTCATGGAGGTGAACTTCTCCACCCTTTCACTTCAGAGAGTGTGTGTGACGGTTACTGGGCTCAACTCCTGCTTTTCCAGAATTGAGTAACGCTTCAGGAATGCCAGCGACACACACACACACACACACACACACACACACACACACTTAAATAAATGAGGCATTTATATAGTGCTTTATTGTGTATTGATAAACACCTACAGCACTTTACAATTCAACGTCTCTGCAGAAGCTGACCACACACACACACACACACACACACACACACACACGTCTTGTTGTTGTTCAGTTCGGATGTTTTGGTCGAATCTGACGGCTAATAAAACGATTTAGCGCACAAACACTCAAGCCTGCTCTGCCTCACGTGTGTGTCTGTAAACATTCATATGAATGATATCAAGCATGTTTTATGGCTCTGATATCGTTCTTCATAACCAAACCCACTGACCTCATTAAATCAACCTCATCAACATGCTTTCATCCCCTCAACAAGCTAGCAACATGCTAGCGACACCCCGTCTATCTCTCAGTAGAAAATGTGAATTGTTAGCATTAGCATTGCATCTTCAATCCTAAGGCTACCCATGAAGCTCAGATGAATGTCTCCTAGTATGAGCGCATGTCAGTGACATCATAAAACAGCAAACAAAAGCTACTAGTGAAATGCTTTTATGGATATTCATAAAATATATACAATCATATCCTATTTATAGTCTGAACAGAACAAACATCCAGCTAGCACACGTGTTTCAGCAGGCTGAGGACCAGAGCAAATATAGTACATGTACACGGCAGGAAAAGAAAAAAAATGTAATAAAGTGGCTAAATAAAGTTTCCAATGCTAATTTATTTTTGTGTTTTGGATAAACAAAGTTATGTCTCTTATTGTGAGTCTCTGGAGCAGGAGATGCGTACTAGCATGCTATCTTCTGCAGTATGCATTACATTAACTAATGTATCCCACAATGCAATGCACGAGTGCGATGGAGGAGTCGTTCTTTTATCAAAACATTAATTAATAAGATTAAAAAACAAGAACAAAATTGGATTAAAACAAGGGTTAAATAAAGTCATTGAGACAACATTCAAAATAAATATTCGTAACCCAGCTAACGTTCTCACAACGTTGTGTTATAAGTTCTATAAATACTGGGAAAGAGTGATTTAAAGTAATATTCATGATTCGTTGAATTTAAATGTTCTCATAATGTAGGTTTGGAAAAGCGTTTTCACGTACCTGCAAAAAATGTTCCTAGAATATTAAAAATAAAAGTTCAAAAGGTCGCAAAACATTGTATAAATGTTTTGGTAACCTTTAAATATGGTTCAAAACACGACAAAAACATTTTCTTTTAATGTAAAAAAAGCTGACGTAACATTTTGGAACAAAGTGGAACAAAGAAACATTACAGAAGGCTAACGTTCTAGAATATTAAAAAATAAACAGTAAAATAACGTTATATTTGGGACAATAATGTTAGTAGAAAGCCGTTTTTGCCACCTTTTAATAAAATTGTAGTCAAAACAAAAAAAACGGCATTTTAAAAGCATTTCAACGCAACGTTCCCACAACGTTGTATATGTGTTAGCAGGCATCGAAGAGTTCGCTTCAGGCCGCTATGAAGATTGATGCTGTGATATCACAGTGATATGAAAACAAACGTGAGCGTGCACGTGGAGTGTGTGTGTGTGTGTGTGTGTGTGTGTTAGTGTGTTATACAGTCACACGGTCGTTAAGTAATTGAGGTCAGCGCTCTTCCAGTAATCACCGGACTGTGTGTCAACAAGCGCTTTCTGACGTCTCTCACTGACTGTAAGTCATCAGCCCGGCGTTTATCACTCCTCAAACATGCGGCACGTGCTAGCGATCGCTAGCGACTAGCAGCCAGCATCCACGGCCAGCGCTCTTCGGTTAGATTCGGACTCTTTATGTTGGGGTCAAAGTTCGTGCGTCTGAGTTTAATATTAAGTCATTAAATTCGGTGGAAGTGAACGGAAAACATGGGCGGAGCCGCGGCACAGTACGGTAAAAGAGCTTTATCACCCAGATAAAAGCCAATGATACACGTGAGCGTGTGGTAAACACGCAACAGCACGGCATTCTGGGTAACCCATGAGCGACTGGCACACTGATATTGTTTTCAATCAAGCTGTCGTCACAGTAAGATATCAGTGTTGGTTGATTGCTCTTCCCATGATGCTCCAGGAGGAACTGGCTTGTTTTTGCAACGTGAGTCCCAGTTAGCATACGCTAATATAGAAACATGTGAAGACGGCATGTCATATCAGTCCATTAAAAAATACCACACAACGTTTACATTTAAAAACCACCGAGATGCTGCACAGAGTGTGCAAAAGAATAGAGATCAAGATAATAATAAGACAAACGATGAAATGGATGAGGTTCACTAAACGGAAAACCGTTACAAGTCAAGAAATGTTTTAAAAGCAGACTGGATTAGATCAAACTTAAAAAATGGCCCATAAGTTCATATTCAGAGTCATGTACAAAGGATGAAAGCCAGAGAAGATGAACTCGGGTTTTACTCTTGAGGATTTATTTACATGCCAAAGTTTAATTTGTCCAGACGATCTAATACAGGCTTCAAAGCCTGCTTGGTGCTGTGCTTCAAGGAGGTTCTTCACACAGAAGAAAAGAGACCCCATACTTGTTAAAAATCAGTAAAACAGAACCGGACCAAGACTAGAGCCCTGTGGATCACCAGAGGAGGACCGGTCCCCAGGACTAACACACCCTCTGTTTGACAGATATGAACACGAGAGGCCGTGTGTTTGAAGACGTGATATCACGGTAGTACTGTGATCAAAGGCAGACCCGAGGTCTAACAGAACCAAAGCCATGGACTGCAACTAACACGATCTCAATCAAAAGCTCCTTAGAACCACTTTCTGTATGTTCTGTGCAAGTTTTCATCATGAGATCAAACTAAACGAAGACAGCTAGCTGAAATAAGTTAGATTTTATTCGATCTCACACTGATTTCAAGTAATTATCTGTTCTAGATTAAGCTAACTCCTCTAAACCGCTCTGCTGGGTGTTGTATGCATAGCTTGTTAGCGTTAGCTCGAAGTTAAAGTCAAAAGCACCTCCTCGTCTCTATAATGCAAGGGTTTGTGAGTAAAAGAGAAAAAACAACATGAACAGAGGCACAAAAATCCTGCGGAACGCATGCAGGCCTTATATTTAACAAAAGTGAGACATGAGAGACTAAACGCAGGCACGGAGGTGAGCTTTAGGCCACAACGCTGCCATAAAACCTTCATGAGAATAAAAACACACGCTGCCGGTAAAACGGCTCGGACACTCCTTCATAATCGGTTTTGATTGTTTTACACATTTTATAACAGCGCAGTCATCAGAACCAACAAACAACAGCGCTGGACGTATGAGGAGAAACCATAGAGACGGTTTATAATTGATGTGAGGACTCTGGGAAAGTGAAAGCTGCAGGTTTAATGATTGTCTGAGGGCCGATCGCTGGAGCTCCGCCCCCTGGGCGTGGCTTACGGGCAGCGCTCACACGGTTCCAGTAAGAGGCGTCGCCCGCTGGAGCCCCGCCAGACACACCTGCTCCACAGGTACGGCTCTCAGTGCAGCTCATTACCTAACCCCAGTCCTGCAGAGCGACTAACAGGAACCAATAATAGTCACACGACCAGAGGAGAGGGCATCAGGGATTATAATAATAAATCAAATAAAACATGCAAATGTCTCAAACAGTTCAAATATAATAATGTAGAACATAAATAAATAAATAAATCATACGATAATCATTTATATGAGTGTATGAGATATAAATAATCAATCACACACACATACACACATATATATCTTAAATTTTATGTGTGTGTTTTCTGTTTTGTTGAAAATTATTCATATATAATTACTTACAGATGAAAGAATAGATGAAAGAGTCTTTGGGTTCTTTTAATGAGGCTTAAGAGACAATCTGAAGGTTTTAGGGACGTATCCTGAAGACAAGTGACATCCTGGAGGTCCTGTGAGATGGAGCTGATGTTGAGGAGCAGAGTTCAGGGTTTCAGCCAATCAGAGCAGACCTGGGCTCTGACCGTTGATCAGATCATTTGTGAACATCATACTTGAGTTCAGACGCCTCTTTAATGTTCACTTTCACTGAATGCCGAGATGTGAGACGCTCTGGTTCCCGGTGAACACCACGGAGGCTGAGAACATCACTTACTAGAGCACTTTGATCGGGTTTCTCTGGCGCTTCGAGGATCAAACGATTCAGCTTTGAGTTCATGTTTAGATGCGTGTCTCTGTCAGTCTAGCTGTGTCCTGCGTTCATCACTTCAAACTAAAAGAGAAGCTCAACCCAACGATTCAGTTCAGTCTAGTTCTTCTTATATTGTGTACTACGTTTCTTTCGTTTTATATTATTATATACCTTTGCAATTCTTTGACAAATTTCACTGTTCAGAACTTTTAATTGATTTAATTTACAGTGTTATATTTTACATAATCACCCTTACAGTTTACACACAACATTTAGTGCAAAAAATATTAATCTGAAGATTACTGCAATAAAAGCTACTGGACTTATACGTTTTTCATTTACTGATATATATATATATATAGATATGCTCACACACAAAGTAAATAGACAGGCATTCCTAGAGAAGTATGACATAAGTATAATAAGTTAAGATAAACGATGTCTGTGTTTCTGCCGGTAAGACGGACCACAGATGGCACAGATTCAACATCACTGTCTGAACTTAAAAGAATCAGGAACAAAAGTCTTCAGCTTCAGGGAAGTAAACAGCAGAAAGACTATCAATATCAGAGATTATATAACAAGAGTCTAGTGCACGAGTCGTTTAGAGAAACAGAAGATGCACACACTCTCTCACACACACACACACACACACACACACACACACACACACACACACACACACACACACACACACACACACACACACACTCTCTCACACACACACACACACACACACACACACACACACACACACACACACACACACACTCTCACACACTCACACACACACTCACTCTCACACACTCACTCACACACACATACACACACACTCACTCTCACACACACACACACTCTCACACACACACACACACGATGCTGAATCAACAGATAAAGTGTTGAAGATGAACGTTCTCACAACTTGCACTTTAACGTTTTATAAACGTTGCAACAAAACCTTTTAAAGCGATGTGAATGGAACAATCCTGAACATTTGATTTACGTTCTCGTAACGTTGATCGGAAACATTCTTTAAACCGACTTTCAGAAAGGTCCTTACGATGTTCTGTACCTGAATGTTCAAAGAAACGTTTTTATAACCATTAAATAACATTATAAATGCGACAAGATTTTTCTAAATATTACAAGTAAACAATTACATAAGAATTCTAGGTAATACGGAAAGCATAACACCTTTTAAGTAACATTATAATTGCAACAAGAAAACTGGAGATCTTTGCGGTTTAAGAATATCATAAGGGGCCTTTTTTAATACTGTCCTGATCACGAGAAGAGAACTGACCGTTTGACTGAAGCTACTCGTGTTAGCAGGAGTGATGCGTGTTAGTGGGTAGTTAGTGTGTGATGCTGCTAGTTAACTGCAGCTGGTGATCATCGAGCCGAAGACACACACATTCTGCATGCCTTTATTTCCCAAACCGGTTCTGGTGGGTTAAGTATGTGCTTTTTGACTTGTTTACACAACCTTGACTTGACTTTCACGGCCGATGCGGACGAGCAGATAAACCTGACCTGGTTGGACTACCCGCTCGGAGCGACTGGTCAAACCGGCTCCAGAATCTCATCATCTGACCTCGGAGAAACCTACGGAGATGATTTAATAGAACGGAGTCATCAAGACTTCAGCAGCTGGTCCTGAAGGGTCACTCCGGAAACCACGGTTACTAACAAGATGACGACGTCATGTTGAACACCTTAGCAACTGCATAGCAATGCCCTAGCAACCACATAAAACCAGTCCAAACTCAACAGCACAGAAAGTGCTGCAAAAGCACAACACAAAAAGACAAGCAGCTGCATAGCAACACCACTTAGATACCAAGCAACATCCTTATTATTACTCAGAATACCATAGAAACGTCATAGCGACGCCATGGTAACCATTTAGATACCCTAGCAACATCATTATTTGTACTCAGAATACCATAGAAACTTCATAGGAACACCCTGGCAACCACGTCATCCTCAGTTGTATGTACTATACGCCCTAGCAACCATACAAGTAACAGAAGTACCAAAACATAACGTTTGGGGTTTTTTTGTTGTTAAACATATATAAGCTCAGCTCAGGTGACAAACAGTAACAATTAAACGTAATGTATTACTTTCTATAAAAAGTAACTGAAGTACAGAATATTAATGCCCTAGCAACCACTTAGCAACCACATAAAAAAGCATCAGAAACCAGTCTAAACTCAACAGCACAGAAAACGTTGCAAAGCACAGCACAAAATACAAGCAGCTGCATAGCAACACCACTTAGATACCAAACAACATCCTTATCACTCAGAATGCCATAGAAAGTCATGACGATGCCGTGGTAACCATTTAGATACCCTAGCAACATCCTTATTATTACTCAGAATACCATAGAAACATCATAGCAACACCCTGGCAACCACTTCATCCTCAATTGTATATACTATATTCCCTAGCAACCATACATCAATCAGAGTACCACAGCAACAGTGTAGCAACACCCTAGCAACCATTCTGATCTCTTAACTAAAACACAGCATAACAAGACCATAACCAGCGTTGAGAGTAACATTAGAAGTAATGCAAGTTAATAAAGTTAATAAAGTAATGGATTATTTCAAATAATTAACACAACGTAACGTTTGGGTTTTAGTTGTTAAACATATATAAGCTCAGCTCAGGTGACAATTAAACGTAATGTATTACTTTCTGTAAGTAACTGAAGTACCGCAATATTAAACGGAGTAAAGCAGTATTATAACATTACTTTAAAGAGTAACTTTCCCCAACTCTGCTGGTAACCGTGCAGCTGTAAATGCCCTAGCAACCGCATAGCAACAGAGTTAAAGCCATGTATTTGATGAAAGTGTGATAGGTGACTGAAGCAGGTGTGTGATGGAGGGAGTTTATTAAACGAGTGCGTCTCGGTTCAGACGCGGACCTGATCTTATGTAAAGAGAGAAGAACCGGTGCGTCCGGTGCAGCAGGTTCCTGAACACAGGAATGAAAGCGCTGGGTCTGACAACACACACACACACACACACACACACACACAGCTCTCGGCTCTCAGGGTTATCATGTTCAGTCTGCACGGCGCGACACAAACCTCCCGAAATCAAAGCACATGACTTGAGGAGAAGACGTCTTCAGAAGATCTCAGTGATCCGCTGCCCCCCGCTGGACAGAAACCACACGACAGCTCCATCCTCTAGATGCGTTTAAATCTCTTTAACTGATCGGTCATAAATAAATAAAAATGTAAAACGTTTTTTTTTCAGCTTTATTTAATCAGCAAAATACTTTAATTGTTTAACGTTATATGCTTTTGCATTTTCCGCGTTGAATGGGAAAGACCAAAAATACCACCACCATCATCATCATCATCATCATCATCATCATCATCATCATCATCATCATCATCATCATCATCATGCTCGTCAGAATGCCTCATAAACCCCTCTCTGAACAGCAGTGACGTGACGGAGATGATTTCTCCTCGGTTCTTGACCTGAAGATGAGGAACCCAGGCCTTCATCAGCCCCTCCACGTCACGAAACTCAGACACTATTTCAAGAACAGCAGGATAAGAATAGCTCTTTCACACACACTGTGAACAAAGACGGGGCTTTTCTCCGTAATTACACGACGGTTTATCAGCCTTTGTGTCGCAATGTCATTGTGTCTGAAGAGAGTGAAGAAATACCTGGGTCATGAACGCTGTGTGTGTGTGTGTGTGTGTGTGTGTGTGTGTGTGTGTGTGTGTGTGTGTGTGTGTGTGTGTGTGTGTGTGTGTGTGTGTGTATACACTCCTACACTAATTTTAGAAAGAACATTTCAACAAAGATGCAATAAATCAATCAAAACTGACTGAAAAGACATATATAAATGTTACTAAAGATTTTCCGATAAACTTCTATTCATCTGTGAATCCTGAGAAGGATCAAACGCGTCGCTCATCTCACGCTGTGATTGATGTTACTTCAGAAAAAACATCTCACCAACCACAACGTTTCGATACATTCGTGTCTATGTTATTTTTTATTAATAAATACTTCAAATGGACTTTTTACGTCAAAGCCAAAAAAACCCCAAACACTTAATTTTCAAATACAATTGAGTAAATTGCCTTTCCGGTCATTGAGATGAACTTCCTGTGGGTGTGTTTAACTTTTAATGTGTCAGCCCATGATCATGTTAAAAATATCCAAACAAACATATACATGATAAAGTCAATATTAATGAAAGGCTCTTAGATCCACAGCTTCACTCCAAAGAGTGGTTTTGATAGCATTCTTCTTTAAGTTCTTAAAATGATATTTGTGTTTTTTTAAGGTTTAAGAATTGTATATAAATGAATATTTTCCACCTGGTCATTTCTAAACACCCTGCATGTTCTTGTGAAGGAGAAGCACGCGTGATCTTCAGCGCATCTTCACTGACCTCTAGAGCCGAGTCCCAGACACTGAACAGACTCGAGATCATTCACACGTTCAGAGCACGCGTTTATTTACAGCAGAGCAAAACATGATCTAAACATACATATCTTAACCGATGTTGCTTTATTACATTGAACGCACTTCTGAAGTTATTCATGTGTAAAGTGTGTGCAGAGACGGAAGATCTCGGGATTGATTTAACCTCAAAAAAACTAACAAATCGAAACAGCTTACAATACTGAATAAAGCGCACTCAACCCAATCAGCTGTCTCTGGAAAGACTTCTTAAAATAGAAATAATGCGTTTGGCGTTTCTGTTTTCGTATGTTTGGGAAACTTCTCAAATATCATCCTTCAGTAGAGATGAAGCTGATTAAAGTCTGACACACAGCGGTCTTCTGATCAGAGGCACGCATCTAAACTCAGTCCTGCTGAGCATCTTCTCCATTCATCAGGAGTCTTTCCACGGGTTTTATTTCTTGCGTTTTTCCAGATGATCTCTTTCCTCTTCTTCTCAAGAGATATTACAGGATCGTGGTGTTCTCTGATCGGTGTGGAGCGATCAAGACTCGTGAGGTTTAATACTCGCCCTCTAGAGAAGAGTGAAGCTCATCAGGTCAGACTGAAGGTCGATGATTTTAGCTTGACTTAAAAGTGTAGGAAGAAATTTCAGCGTTTTCATAAAAACCTAAGATTGGGGAAATGTGTGATTATGTGACAGTCCTAAGAAAACGAGAGAAGAAATCGGTTTAGGGTGGTTTTACTGGTTAAAAGGGCTATTTAGTAATGGTTGCTATATTATATTTGTGGTGGGATTCTGTGACGGTTTCTCTTTTCCAAACAAACTTTCCACTTTTCTGAGTCGACGATCTTCCACAAGGGGGCGTTTTATCCTGGCGCTCTTCAAGAGCCGGACGAGAAACTAGAGGAGCAGAACTTGTCGAGATGATCAGACTGGAGCTCTCTCTCATCAGCAGCACATAGTTTGATCCCCAGATCCGTCGCGATGCTGCTGCGCGCTTTATTCGCTCTGATCGTGTTCGCCGGCTCCGTTCAGGCGGATAAACGCGCGGCGGAGATGAAAACGAGTCTGATGCAGTCTCCACCATCCTCATCCTCATCCTCATCCTCCTCAGCGCTGGAGATAGGACGTGATGATGGAGACGCGGACGCGCGCGCGCCGAGACTTCCGCGCGGCTCCAAGCACAAGCAGCAGCAGCAGCGCGAGCGGAACGCGCCCCGGACCCCGCGCCCGCGCCCCGACCCCGACGCGTTCTTCACCACGCCGCGCACGTTCAACGGCTCGCTGCGCGTCCACAACCCGCTGTTCCCGCTCACGGAGGAGTCGTACAGCGCGTACGCCGTCATGCTGCTCGCGCTCGTCGTGTTCTCCGTGGGCATTGTGGGTAACCTGGCGCTCATGTGTATCGTGTGGCACAACTATTACCTGAAGAACACCTGGAACTGCGCGCTGGCCAGTCTGGCGTTCTGGGACTTCATGGTCCTGTTCTTCTGCCTGCCGGTGGTCATCTTCAACGAGCTGACCAAGAGGAGACTGATGGGAGATCTGTCCTGCAGGATAGTGCCCTACGTGGAGGTGTGTGACCAATCAAATCATTATCAGTCGTTAATTAATCAACCAATCAGGCCGTCTGTTCATAAGGGACCTAGATCCACGAAGCAGTCAAAACATCATCTGAAGGTCGAATAAACAATCTGGTTTGTTAGGATCAGACAGTATTTAGCTGAGATGCATCTACTTGAATATCTGAAATCTAAGGGTGCAAAAAAATATTGCGTGACCATTCTGAGAACATTTAAAGAGAATCCACAATGCTAATAAACATTAGCGAAACTTCCTTACATACTAACATATTTTTATTAACGTCTGAAAAACATTATTAAACTCCAAGTGATGTTGCTGATTTAACTTTGAGAGAACCTTCTGAGAAATAATCTTTCATCTATCTATATTCGCTTTGGATAAAAGCGTCTGCAAAATGACTAAATGTAAATGTAAATCTAATGTTTCTGTACTTCAATGTTTTGCTAACGTTCCCATTATAAAACATTACAAAATGTCCTCTGAAAAGTACAAGATGTAATTTTTTTAGTTGGTTATTCAAACGTTAAGTGAGCGTTCCATATAACAAACGTTGCGGGAACGTTCATCTTGAATGTCCTTTCAGCTTTCAGAAGCGAGTTTGTTACAGTAATTAAAACATTTAAGGGAAAAATAAATCAATGTATTTATCTGGACATTCGTATAACGTTGAAATGCTACTACTTGATTCAGGATGTTCAGGGAATGTTTAGAAGTAACATTACCACAATGTTTGTAAAATGATCAAATCGAATGGTTGAATAACCAGTCATTTTTGTCAGAACATTGGCGCTTTGATCATTCGATGGAAATTAACAAATAAAGCTGTACGGTAACATCGCGCATACAGCATAGTTTTGCTAGCGGGGTAGTATTATTAAAGGCCATAAAACTATGAACGTTTGTGTGTAACTTTGAGAGAACCTTCCCAGAACATTAGCTGGGTATCTAAACACAACTCATTACATTTACACCATGTCTAAGAAAGTTGCTAATACCACAGTACGTTTTTTTAAAGTGAACAAACTAGCCATCATAATCAATCAGAGTCGGTGTGTGGCATTGTGGGTAGTTTCTTGAGTTAATTTTCCAGCCTCCTCTTTACAGCACCAGCTCTCCTGATTGTCATGGAAATGAGATCTCCGGGTAATTAGCGGCACTAATTGGGCCGATTAGCGTGTTTAGAGTGTGTGAATGAGTGTTTAGAGTGTGTTTTAAGGGCAGGACTGTTTGCCTGTCTGTTGACCCACTTCTGAGGCCCTGAAACATTTGATCATATGGTAGTATATTAACATATTAGAGGAGATGCAAATCAAATCAACATTCTGTATAATATGCAACAACACTTACTGACTAGTGATGGACTTTCACTTTCTGACCAATGGACTTTAAAGCACTTTTAAGAGATGGACTGTGTCAAAGCAGCCTGTGTAATCACAGCAGGATTTAACTCAGAAGTGTGTATGTTAATGAGGAGTGTTTGTTCCCGTGTGTTTCAGGTGACGTCTCTCGGCGTGACCACCTTCACTCTGTGTGCGCTCAGCATCGACCGCTTCCACTCGGTGACCAGCGTCCAGCCTCGGCCGCGGCAGGTGGAGTCCTGTCAGTCCATCCTGGCCAAGCTGTCGGTGATCTGGGTGGGGTCCCTGGTCCTGGCGGCCCCGGAGCTGCTGATGTGGCGTCTGGAGCAGGAGGTGTCCCCGCGGACGGGTCTCCCGCTGGACTCGTGCGGTCAGCAGCCGTCCGTGACGCTGCCCGAGACGCTCTACTCGCTGGTCCTGACCTACCAGCAGGCCAGGATGTGGTGGACCTTCGGATGCTTCTTTTGCTTGCCGCTGCTGTTCACCGGCGCGTGTCAGCTGCTCACGCGGCACGTGGCGGACGAAAACGCCAAGAGCGTCCGTCCATCATCTTCGTCGTCTTCAGCGTCTTCCGCGTCTTCGTCACCGAAGAAGAAGCAGCGGCGAGAGCGTCAGCTGACCCGCACCGTGGTGGCGCTGGCGTCCGTTTACGCCCTTTGCAGTTTGCCGGAAAACGTCTGGAACTTCGTTCTGGCTTACGCGGGCATAGAGGTGGGCGTGGCCACACGGGCTCTCCTCGCTCTGATTGGCCAGTTCCTGTTGTTCGTGCGGGCGGGAGCGACGCCCATCCTGTTGCTTTGCATCTGTCGGTCTCTCGGCCAGGCGTTCATGGACTGCTGCTGCTGCTGCTGCGACGAGTGTCTTCCGGATCCTTCGTCGTCAACGACGTCTTCGTCTTCATCCACTAACGCCACGGCTGTCTCCTCGTCCCTGTCCTCGCCCGTCTCCGTCCAGGAGGAGAAGCTGAAGATTGTGTCCGGAACATCGCCCGCGGTGTTCTTCGATAAAGTGAAGGACGGTCCAACTGAGCTGATCATCGGAACACCGTGTTGATCTGGAAACTGTGAAGGAAACATCATCCATCGCTAACACTCTTAAAGGGACAGTTCACACAAAAATCATCATTCTGTTGCCTTTTAAATGTTCCAAACTTGTTTTACTTTTTTAAAAAGTGTTAATAAATTATTGCGATACTTTATTGAATTTAAAATATTCTAAAATACAAATATAAGCGACAGTATTATCGTGCCAGCACTCACTGCTGGATGAGGAGAGTTAAACGCAGAAATGCAAATCTTCGACTACGTCCAATCACAATCTTGTTTTCTCTTGATTTAAAATCTTCGATTAGTTGCTGTATTTTAGTCTGTAAGTGTGTTTTGTTTTTAGATTCATCCCTTCTACACTACAGAAATACAAATTGTGAACTTTATTGTATTTCTTTGGAATTAATAACTAATAATTGATCTGTAAACATTGTACTGCTGGAAGGACAGTTGCGGCAAACTTGAAAACATTGTATTTTTATGCACGTAACTGATTTCTGTCTTTACATTGTCAGTGTTTAAAAATGAAAGTATTGGAAAAGCAGAAATCATCTTCTCGGATCCACCTTTATATGATAAAGTTTTGTGTTTTATTGAGTCTGTCTCTCAAATATCAAAGATTTTCTGCTGGAATTAAACGACTTGGTTTACAAACTCTCGGCAGAGACGAACGACTCGACGAACTCTGAGAAGATACTGAAGAAACTTTGCAACTTTAACACGTTAGATAGCATTGATTACATTAGCAAAGTGAACCTATATAGCTGTATAGCCGAACAGATTCTTAGCATGAGATCTTTTGTATTTCTTCTTTTGTACTTTGTTGCAGCCAATAAAAGTTTTAAAGAGTTTGAATATGTCGGGAAACTCTGTTTATCGCACACAAACGCTTAAAGGATTTGTACTTATGTGACCCGTCTGTGTGAAAGAATTGGACACACAGTTGAACTGCTGTCTCTTGGCCGTTCTGAAGTGATTTTCCTCCTACAGTAGATTCTCAGGAGGAGTCGTGGGGGCCCATAAGGGCCGTATTGTTCCCGAGCCGCGGCCCCCGCGCTGAATATCAATAGCGGCCCCTGAGCGGTTGCTACGCAACTGTCACACGCCAGCTTTCGGCATTCAGACTCCAAACAGCAGCAGACCAGAAACAGACGCGACATTCTCTCGGATGGCCGGTCGTCGTGGAGACGGGACCCTCGCGCCGATGAGGGTAACACGGAGGGGCTGTTCCACGGGAAGAATGGGGTAACAAGTAATCCGGGGTGGATTAAACGCTCTGCGCCGTCGTGAACCGTACTGAATGAGGTCAAGAGTGTGTTCTACTCATTCAGGGAGGCTTTTAGAAAGAACTTTCTGAAGCTGATTTTTTGGAACGGTCTTGAAGTTAGTCGTGTGTTAAACCTCAGAACACAAGGGGTGACTGAATTCTGGTTATACCAGCTGATATACAGGTAAACATCACAATAGTTCATGCTAGACTACAGAACTTGACCAGAAAGTGAAAACCAACCGCAGAAGAACTAGTTTTCAGAACAGCGTCCCCTGTGGTCAACTTCTGCAAAATGCCTATATTTTATATAGTTTATGTCAAATTAAATTACTTACAATTAGGCTAGTTACGTTTTACGGATTACATAAGTAATAAATTATTCACAATCTCCCCAATTCCTCTGCTTCATAATTAGGGCGTTTCCTTTTAGATGTCAAACACACGTCTACTAGATGTCTTTAAGATGTATGATGTAGACCGTATGTAGAACATCTGACAGACGTCCGTCAAACACTTTCCAGATCAAGATCTTTAACAGACATCTCGCAGACATACATGTGCTATCCATATTACCTAAAATAATGGTTTACGTTCGAATTATTAATTAACGATTTTGTGACGTATTATTTAAATGTAAAAGTGTTGTTGACAGTTAACGCTCCCCTGCTATTGGGAGAACATTCGATTATTAGTGTACTGTTGCTATGGCGACTGCCTCAGGTGAACACGACTAAAAAATACTAAACGATTATTGAAATTACAGGCTCTGATAAACCTGTAATCAAACTTAAAAATTACTACTCGTTTCAACTTTTGAAGCGGTCCCCAGCCTCAGGTGTCAACAGGGTTTTTTAAAACACAAACAAAAAAGAACAAAAACTAACTTCCGACATTTTTCTATCAATATTTAAAACATAAACCCATAGCTTATTATCAAATTAAAGCGCTCAGTATCTTATTGTTGCTATGGTGACTCTTCAGGTGCACCCAGATGGAAAGTGAAAAATACACCATCTGTGTAACTTAGATTACAACTTATAATGTAAACTAACCCAAACAGCACACATACTAAAACAGAACTCATGAACGCCGTCCCAGAGGTCCACAAAAGGAGGTTTTGTCACATCTGATGGACTTCAGTGGATAGTTTGGTATGAACCCACACAGTGTCCCTGATAGAGGATTATTTTGTCACGGATGTGCATTCATGAATGATAATCAGCGTCGTAAAAATACCGATTCGACACAGAAAACAGTACCGTGCTGTAACCGTGTTTTAACGACATGGGAAAGCGCAATACTGTAGTGTAAAAACAAGCTCCTCGCAGCCTGCCTGTGTGTGTGTGTGTGTGTGTGTGTGTGTGTGTACTCACTGAGGAGCCGTGTGTGTGTTGTGTGTTGTGTGTGTGTGTGTACTCACTGAGGAGGCGTGTGTGTGTGTGTGTGTGTGTGTGTGTACTCACTGAGGAGGCGTGTGTTGTGTGTGTGTGTGTGTGTACTCACTGAGGAGTCGTGTGTGTGTGTGTTGACGGCTCTCTGACACTGTTTGTTTAGTTCCTCTGAGGGAGATGGAAGCTCAGCGTGGGATCGCCGTGGAAACCCTCTCAGAGCCGCTCCAGATCCCCGCCGGCTCGCCGGAACCGACCGCGTCCCTCTGGACATCCGCTCGTTAGCCCGCGCTCCGTCACCGTCTCCACGACAACGCTGACCTCTGACCTTCTCACATCCTACCGGCTGAATAGCAGAGCCAGAGTCCCAAACCGGTCCAAAACCAACAGCGGCCAGGGGTCTGACGGGATGAACGTGCGCACGAACCCCGCCGACTCGATAAAACCAGCAGAACGCGCGCGCACTTTTTTAAATAAAAGAAGCGCGAAAGTCGCCAAAAAGCCGTTGGCGTTCAGCAGGGTCGTTGAGGGCTCAGATCTCTGATACTGTGTAATCTAAATGTAAAATCAATTATTTAAAAAGGCATTGCCTTTTAATGTTCAAGCCAGTTAGTTAATCAGAGAAGAGAATACATTTCAGAGATTAAGAGATTTCATTATATTTAATAATTAATCAGGGAAGTATTTGTATGTCTCTGCTGCCCTCTGGTGGTGAAGTTAAAGACTTGCATACTGCTCTCTTTAGTACACACTACTACACTCCTGTTTTTCATGAAGTATAGTAATTAAACACGGGCACAGTATATACTATATAATGCAGAAATACAGTATGATAGCATGTTTATTCTGAATGGTAATTTTCCCATCATGTCAAAACTATACATTGAACTTTTTATTCCCCTAATAAAGCTCCTTAACATTGTCTTTTATTTTAAAGCGAATTTCACGAAGTACATTTTGGTGCAGTATCACTGAATTAGACTTAAAGAAAGAACAAGCCGTGCTTCTGAGAGGGAAATCATTTAATTTCATTTTTAAATAATCTGTAAATAACAAGAACAACATGTACAGTTATCACCGCGAGTACGAGAGAATAGAAAGATCCCAAATGAAGAACTGAACTGATCGAGTCTGGTACAGAAACACCGGTCACGTGACTGCTTTAAAAAGTTACTTGTCCATATAAAGAGGGGGAAAGAACATCGTCAAGCTCCGGTCCAATCACACGCTGATTATACAGTAACTATGGCAACCGGCTCCATCCCATAATGAATTCATGCAAAGGGGGGAAAGCGCGTGACTCCCCAGCAAACAAATGAGCGCGACGCCGTTACAAATGATTTAAAAAAAATCAAAACAAACATTATGGCCACATGTAATTAGACATAAAAAAATAATAATAAAATCAACACGCGTACAGAAGTCGAGTAGAGCCCAGAGGAGCTCGTGTCCATGAAGAAAAGCAGAAAAACTAACGTTCTGCGATCAGCGTTCAATTAAGTAACGCAACGCAACAAAGTGACGTCAGACCGCACTGCACACAAAGTCTCGCGATAGTTGGAATCCTCTTTACCAACCAAGCGAATAAAGAAAATGACTTCATTAGTATAAATTCGTAAAACGATGTCGTTACAATCAACAAAGTTGATTTGGTTACACCGACTTCTAAGAGACGTCTAGTCCACGTTAAGCAGCAAAGTCAATTGCGATCAGAACTTCACGAGAACGACTTCCGTTCAAATCTGAAGTGAACTTCAACCATTCGTCAAGAGCGACGTCAAAGGCGTTTCTGAACGTGATCACGCAACCAAACTGCGTGAAAACCGCGCTGCTGTTAATTATGAATATTACTTCATAGGTTGACTTTGCAAACTACTTTGTGAAAATCAACTTTATCATACTATTTTATGTTATTTACTTCGTAAATACCCGCTAGCGTCAACAAAGCTGTTAGCGTCACTTCTCAACGACAGTAATATCGTAGTAAAAACACCTTTTGTAAGTAAGGTTATCGCTGTAACCAGTGTCGTAACATCTAAGTGAAGTGTAACACGACTTCGTAACACGTGCAGCGGCGTCCATGGCCGCCATTTTGTTGCATTGAGTCGTTCGCTGCCATGAACTCAAGACTAGGGTGAATATAAAGTGATCAACAGCTGCGAAAAATCAACAGAGTAAACCTTCGGCATTTATAAAGTAAATATTCTAGTCTACTTGACGGCCAACAAACACCATCACACACACACTCTCTCTCACTCTCACACACACACACACACACACAATCCATTTGTTCAGATTGCTGTGATATGAGCGGGGTCTTCTTTATTATTATTATTATCATTATTTTTTATCATCGTAGGACGCTAATCACACTAAGACAAACACCGTGACGCTCGGGAGGGAGATCTCATTTGGTTTAAGTTGCTATTTACATAATCCAGTTGAAAAACACTGTGAAAAAACATGAGTAAAAACATGCCAAAAACAACCAAAACATGTCAATTTACATATGTATAATCTACCGGTGCGTTCATAAACCGTTATGATTCAGGCCAGAGACATCCGCACGCGTGACGAGAACAAAACTGTAAACGAAATAAAGCGATAAAAATCATCTTCTCTCCCGAAAAACACTGGAATAAGCAGGAGATTCGCGCAGGGTTCGCCTCATCTCGAGTCCCGGCGAAAAGAAAAGAAAACACTGATGATGCTCTGCATGCGCTCGCAGACCGACGGTCCTAAAAAATGTAAAATAAAATAAAGAATAACTCGATTGGAATGGTTGCCATGACAACCAACCCACGTCGACGACAAGGCCGCAGTCGCAGCGACTCAAAAGAAACGTATAAAACCTTCATTTGGACGCGTTAAACTCTTCAAAATGATTCGTGTGCTTTCAGATAAAAAGATTTCGTAATGCTACAATATTAACGCAAACCATGTGACCTCGATGCCGACGTGACGTCTCGTTCTTTTAAAAAAACAGCGACGCTAGCACTGGGTCATGCTAACAGGCTAATAATACTAACGAGTAATATCTTGCTAAACGCAAAACAATAGTGTACGTTAACGAATTCTCTCAGTGAACGACCAGAGAGCACGTGGAATGTTCTCGCGACGCTGGAACGCTAAAAACAAGATGGCGGCGCGAACAGCCAAAATCACGTGAGCTTCGAGCGCCGGTTCCGGTTCGGTCCCGTCTCCGAGCAAGCACGCGGCGCGCCATGTGACTTCAAGACGAACCGTAAAAAAGCACATTCAAGTAAAAGTAAAAATCAACGTTGAAACGATGTAAATGATGTGGATTAGTTTATAAGAACAGAGGGAGGGGCGGAGGCTTGTTTGTTTAGAACCAAATCAAGAGCGCCTAAAATGCAGTTGATCACATGATGCGGTTGCTCCAATCAGATGCCGGCTCCGCCTCCTCAGCTCCGTCGGGTCCGAGAGTGCTGGATCAGCCACTGTAGTGTGATATCTGGAACACATGACCACGAGCTCATTAACATATGACCCGCCCACCCGCCCGCCTGACGTCAAGACACTTCTCCGAGGTACGTAACGGTTTTTCAAAGTAAAATAAAGCTAGTCACCTGAAAAGAGCCACCGAGTGACAAAAACGCTGAAGAACGAGTACAATAAGGAGCGTGTAAACACAAAGAACTTGATAAATAATCTTTGATTGATATACGTGAGCCTTGAGCACGAAACCGGTCATAAGGGTCAACTTTCTGAAATAGATTTATACAAAAGCTAAAAGCTGAACGTCTGAGATACAACTATTAGAAAGGAATCCGAGGGAGCAAAAAATATATATACGGTATACGTCCTGAAGCTGTTATTAAAGCGCTTTCATCGACGTCTTACCGATGTTGTCCTTCTCCTTGCAGGAGATGGAGTAGCAGCAGATCTCTCGGTCCTGGATGGCAGACAGGTTCCTGCAGATCAGAACATTTAAGAAGAGCTTTCAGTCCTCAGATCGCGCTCAGATCTTTCAATGCTCTGTGGACTCACATTCTCTCGATGAGCTCCTTCTCGTCCAGAGCTCCGGGAAGATCTCGCTTATTGCCCAAAACCAGGACCTGAGGAGAAGCGCACGCTGTTACGATCAGACGCTCACACGGAGAGCACGGGGTTAATGAAACTCACCGGGATCCCCTGCAGCTGAGGTTTGTCGAGCAGGTTGTGCAGCTCGTTCTTCGACGCCTCGATCTTCTCCGGATCGGCCGCGTCAACCATGTACCTGAACGACACGAGCAGGCCGTTAGAAACACACCACACCACACCACAGCTGAGAGGATGAGTGTACTCACACGATAGCACTGACCCCGCGACAGTATCTCTCCCACATGCTCCTGAAGGCGCTGCTCCTGAAGCAGCGCTGACACACACACACACACACACAGAGAGAGAGACACAGAGACACACACACACACACCCACAGCTACACACACACACACAGAGAGAGAGAGACACACACAGAGAGAGAGACAGAGACACACACACACACACAGAGAGAGAGAGACACACAGAGACACACAGACACACACACACACACACACACACACACACACACACACACACACACACACACACACACACACACACACACACACACACACAGACACACAGAGACACACACACAGAGACACACACACACACACACACACACACACACACACACACACACACACACACAGAGACACACACACACACACACACACACACACACAGAGAGACACACACACACACACACACACACACACACACACACACACACACACACACACAGACACACACACACACACACACACACACACACACACACAAATGATAAAACAAAGTACTTTGATATAATGTTGGGTGTTATTTTAAACATTAATCACAATGTAACAGTGCTCTGATTTTTATTCTTTTATTTGATTACATCAATTTAAATGCTTTTTTATATTATATATTTTTTAAAGATCA